>NC_092055.1:26204271-26321562 GCF_003086295.3 Arachis hypogaea
ACCAACCAAGGAAGGAACTACCAAACCTAAATACCACCTCATAGACAACCACCTCACCTAACCAATCACAAGCACCACAAATCACATATCCCTCCCCTTATTTAAATCAAGATGAGACACTCCGATCCATACTCTAAGGGCAAAAAGAACTCCAAAATACACTCAACTCAAGTCTCAATGGTCTTACTTTTACCCTTCAAGCCCTCATTGCTCGCATGGAGTCACCTTCTACCTCTACTCCTCAAGCTCCAAACTCTAGTGCCATACCCTCTCAACCTCTACCCAACCCCAAGGGTGGAATCAGCGCCATAACCTTGAGGTACGGAACTTAATTGAAAGAGAAGAACTCAAAGGCACTTAGCCAATGATAGCTACTCAAGAGGAGGATGGAGTTGAGATAAAAGAAATTGAAGAGGAGGAGGAAGCACATGTGATAGTTGAAGATGAAGACCCTCAACCAAGGAGTGAAGTCCCTAGAAAGGAGCAAGTCTTAGAGGAAGTGGCTCAACCAATCCATTCCTACATTGGCAAGAAAGGCTAAGAAGCGTGTAGAACTTGACCCAAAAATGGTAGAGATGTTCAAGAAAGTAGAGGTAACTATCCCTCTCTTTGATACTATATATCAAGTGCCTAAATATGCGAAGTTTCTTAAGGAGTTATGTATGAACAAAGATAGAATCCATGAGTTAGAAACCATTCCATTGAGGAGTTCTATTTCGGCTTTGATGGGAGCCATTCCGGAAAAGTGTGTTGATCCAGGCCCTTGTTTAGTCTCTTGTGTCATTGATGGAGTCCAATTCATTGATTGTATGTGTGACCTTGGTGCATGCGTTAGCATTATGCCCCTTTCCATTTGTCATATATTGAAGCTCCCACCGTTGAAGCGGTCAGCGGCTAGGTTTGTCTTGGCGGACAAGATCATAATAACTGTGATGGGTATTGCAGAAGATGTGTTGGTTAACATAAAGGGTTTGGTATTTCCAATTGATTTTCATATCCTTGAGATGCCACCAAGTGAATCCAAAAGGACATCATCTATCCTACTTGGGAGGTCGTTTTTGAGGACCTCTAGATTCAAGTTGGATGCCCATTCGGGAACCTACTCATTTGAGATAGATGGGAGAGTCGTAAGTTTTAGCTTAGAAGATGCAATGAGGCACCCACCGGAGAATCATTCCATATTCTGGTGTGACTTAATTGACAACTAACGATCGGATTCTTACTAGTAAAGAATTTTATAAGAATAATCACGTTGTAAGTATAGTTTCTAAACCAACAGAGAATCCTTTCGTACAAAAACTTTGGTTATCACAAGTAACAAAACCCAATAAAATTTATAACCGAAGTATTTAAACCTCGGGTCGTATCTCAAGGAATTGCAGGGAGGTGTGATTTATTATTGGTTATGGAAGATTATCTTTTGGGGATTTTGAATAGTGAACAAGAAAAATAAACTGGCAAGAAAGTAAATTAATTATCATGAAAACCATTGCAAGGTATAAGAACTGGAAATCCCATCCTAGTTATCCTTATCAGGTGTGATGAGAATTGTTTATTGCTCCCACTTAGTTAACCCTTACTAAATAAAGAAAAGTCAAGTGGACTAATCAATTTGATTCTTCAAGTCCTAGTCAACTCCTGTGGAAAGACTAGCTTTAGAGGGATCCAAATCAATCAGCAAATTCCAATTTTCAATCAACAGCTGAGTTTGATAACTCAAGTGTCACCAATTACTCAACCAAAGCAAAGGGGAAAAAATCTAAATTATTTATATCATAAATAGAAGAAAGAAATCATAAATCTGAAATACCTCAAATTGCATTAAATAGAATATTCAAATCTAACATGAAGAGTTCATAAGCCAATTTGGAAACATAAGTAATTAGCAATTGAAATAGGGCAACTAAAGTAATAGAGTGAATAAAAGTAGATAAGAGAAACTAAATTAAAAGAACATTGAACCTGGAATTGAGAAGAAGCAATCCTAAAATTAAGAGAAATTCTAAATCCTAAATCTTAAGAGAGAGGAGAGAGCTTCTCCCTCTACTAAACTACATCTAAAGCCTAAAATTGTGAATTATGAATGTTATCTCAATAAATGAATGGATTCCCCCACTTTATAGCCTCGAATATGTGTTTTCTGGGTTGAAAACTGGGTCAGAAATAGCCCAAAAATCGCCCCCAGTGGTTTCTGGTACGTACAGGTCGCTGCAAAGTCACGCGTGAGCGTCGTCCACACGTGAGCGTAGATTGGTTTTTTGCCAGGTCACGCATGTGCGTGATCTACGGGTGCGTGTCGCCTATCTTCGAGGCAGCTATGGCAAATTATATATCATTGTGAAGCCCCGGATGTTAGCTTTCCAACGCAACTATAACCGTCTCATTTGGACCTCTGTAGCTCAAGTTATGGTCGATTTAGTACCAAGAGGTCAGGCTGTACAACTTTAGCAGTTCCTTTAGTTTCTTGTATTCCTTCCACTTTTGCATGCTTCCTTTCCATCCTCTAAGTCATTTCTGCCCTATAAACCTTGAAAACACTTAACACACATATCATGGCATCCAATGGTAATAAGAGAGGATTAAAAATAGAAAATTTAAGGGCCCAGGAAACATGTTTTGAATCGTAACACAAGATTAGGAAGGAAAATGTAAAACCATACAATTAGTATGAATAAGTGTGCAAAGACTTGATAAAAACCACTCAATTGAGCACAAGATAAACCATGAAATAGTATTTTATCAATCTCCCCACACTTAAACATTAGCATGTCCTCATGCTAAGCTCAAGAGAAGCTATAAGAGAGTGAAGAGGAATGGTAGAAAGTATGAAATGTAACCTATCTATATGAATGCAACTACATGCAAAATATTTCTACCTACTTGGTTAAAAGTAAACAAATCCTTCAAGAAGAAATATGAACTAGATTTCACTAATTCAAATCATAAAAATGAAGTACAAATAGACTTGCAGAAGAGAATAGCTCGTGAAAGCCAGGAACAAAGAATCGAGCAATGAACCCTCACCGGAAGTGTATACACTCTAATCACTCAAGTGTTTAAGGTTCGATTCTCTCAATTCTCAACTAACCTTGCTTTCTAAGGCTTGCTCTTCATCTAACAATCAACAAAAATTTAATGCACAAAATACACATATCAAGAGGTCTTTTAAGGGTTGTAATGGGGTTATGGTCAAGGTAGGATTGTATTTGGCCAAGTGGACTAAAATCTGAATCCTTAGTTAACTTAAACTTTCCACCTAACTTAGGACAATGCATGTAATCATAATATAAAGCCTATCTACCCATTGATTATGTTTTCCACATATTCATGCATCCGAATTTCGAGTACAGTACATACGCATTGCTTTCACCATTTACTTTGGGGCATTTTGTCCCCTTTTTATGATTTGCTCTTTTTCTTTTCTTTTTTCTTCTTTATTTTTTTTTTTTGCTTTATATATATATATATATATATGGTGAATTCTACTCTACCCTTCCTATAATAACATGTAATTTACCCTTTGTGACTGTCATCTTTTAATTGGTTGCTATGTTAACTATAGTTAAACTATTAGTAATTAAATTATAGCCCAAAGTGGGTGATTATGTAATTTACTAAAAATTCAATCTTTAATTTTTCCCCAAATTAAGCTCCCACACACCTAATCCTCTGTATCTCCTTCCCCATCTCCGTTTGTCCTTCTGTCTCCTCTCTCCGCCGCCATGGATCCAGACTTTCATCACTACCGTCGCCCAAATTCTTCCCCAAATCAAGCTCCCACACAATGAACCCTAATCTTCTGTATCTCCTTCCTCCATCTCCGTTTGTCCTTTTGTCTCCTCTCTCCGCTGCCATGGATCCCTACTTTCATCACTCCCGTCGCCCAAATATGTACATTCCTCTTCCTCCGCCGTATAACCACCACCATCTCCGTCAGGTTCCCAACCACGTTCTTGTGAACCCTACCGCATTCAATTTCAACCCTCCCGTTTTTTTACCCGCCAATCCACTCTTTGTTCCTCAGGTTCCTGTTCTTTTTGAACATGATTTGCGTCACCGTAGTTTAATGCTATCGCAGTCTCCTTCAAATTCTAATCCTCGCCGCAGTGCTTCCAGGTTCAGTAAGGAGTGCTTTGGCGGAGCAAACCGCCGTTGCCATGTGGTTGTTCCTCCGAATTCCGGTATCGAATCAAAACTTTGCTCGGAAGAGGCGCGAGACTCTTCTCTCGAGACAACGGCTTTGGAACTGGATAGGTACGATTATAATAGAGCAGATAGGGTTCATGATATAATGGCATTCCAAAGAAACAGGTTAAGAGTAAGAGTGTTTTTCTTAGAATCCAGGCGCCAAAACCGAGCAATGGTAAGAATGAGGATGATGAACAATTACATTGTGATGATTGTGCTGTTGTTGACTCATTGGTTATTTTAACACTAAAAAATTATTTGGATAAGTTTTGCAAAGGAACACACTTAGATGCTCACACCCAGTAAGATTGTTTTTGATACACTGGCTTGATGGTAATAGTTTCTTGTGATTTGGAATTTTGTTTTCCCCTAAAGGATGTAATGCTACATGATATGGATTCTGCCAATGCACAACCTCAAGGTGCGCAAGAATCGATTGATGAGTGCAAACAGTGGATATGGTGGCTTAGGAGTACAGGGACAGAATCGATTGATGAGTGTTGTGCTTCCACAAGGTACGTATTTTTATGGATGTCCATTATAATGGTGTTAAACAATACTTATCCACAAAGATGTTCTCATGCAATGACCCCTAATTGCATTTGCTTTGTGCAAGTGCAGCCATAGAGAAGATGACTTTATTTTCTGTTTGCATTGGTTCAGCTTGTCCAACTAGTTGGCCTTCTTCTATGCAACCACATTGTTCGCTTCCACATGTTGAAAACTGTTAAAGAACTGATGGTTGTTTTAGATTTGTATGTAATATGCTTGATGAAATCATTTATATTTGTTTTCATGCATGTTGAATGCACAAATATTTTTCTTACGATTGATACTCATTTGAGCTTATGATAGGTATTGAAGTATTTCTTTGTGGTGACAAGAGCTTTTTGATTCAGGATCTCCGTAGGTGATTTCAATGCTAGGGAACTCTTATCCCAATGCTGGTGGTCCACTTTCACAAAGCCATGTTATGGATATGTTGAATGATGTAAACTCAAGTGATAATTCTCGTTTTGACATGAATGACTTCCCTCAACTGACTAGTCGACCTAGTTCTGCTGGAGGGCCTCAAGCACAATTGGGTGCAAACGAAGATTTCCAGCTTTGCCAGGATTCAAAGGTGTAGTAACCGGAGAAGATATGTAACCTGATTGGCTGTTATGCATTTCTTTCTAGCAATTTTGGCTGTTTTATGTTATCAAATAGTTTTTTTGTATAGTTGCCTTATGATTTGTTGTTTAAAGAGTCTCTTCTTACAGAGTTGAGTTGTAGACTGAATTATGCACTTTCTCTTATGGAAAGTTTTATGGATTTACGTGCATATCTACCTTAGTTCCTTTGGTGCTTGGTTTTATTGCTTTGTTTATTATATTCTGAAATTGTAAGTCATGTAAGGTGTTAAATAAGCATATGATTTTCTGGTTTGTATCTCATCAAGTGTTTGTAGGTTGGAACTACTTAATGTTGTCTTTTTATCACAAAATGTAGAATCACCATTAATAGATTGTTCCAACTCTTACTTCCTTGTGCAATTTGATTTTAACATGCTGATTTTTTATGTTGTAAGATATGATTCTGATTGGACTGAAAAAAAATATTTTTTGCAAATCCTTGTTTGGACACAGAACAGCATAGTGAGTTCAAATTCATAATGATTAATGAGATCTGATAAATAAATGTCCTACTCCCTCCGCAAGTGAATTATGGTTAATATTAATAAACATGGCATAGAGAGTTCAGAATAATTAAAGAAAGGGAACCGAGGAATTTTCACGGTTCTTTCGGATTTTAAGAATTTGTTTAAAGATGGGTTTGGAGCAATGATTGAGTTGTCTTTGTGTGCATAAAAGTAATTATCTTATACATTTTCTTTTAATGTTGAGTGTTTCTTGTTTTAGAGGATCTTGGTTGCCTGAAACTTGAATTTAAGTAAACGGTGGAAATGTGTATAGTAAAGTGGATTTTTTTTACTTCTTTTCATTATATTCCTCTAATACTTGAAATCTTAGTTCATAATCATTAGCAACTGCTCCATTGTAGATTGATTTAAGAATTTCGAAGCTAAGACAATTCATCTGCAAGAAAGAATCCAAGCAACATCTACCTCAGATTAAGGAAAACACACAGGATTAAGTAAAACTAATGCAGATGCTTATAATTTCTATATCTATTTAGTTGGAACCGAACACAATGGACATTTTGAATTCCATCTTGCCTCAAAGAGAAACACAATGTTCAAAACATACATCCCGAGAGAGGCAATGGCTTGATGAGTGTCAATGGCTGAAGCCATTTTACTTGTGGAATACCCTTCTAAAGCTTTTAAATGTTATAGAATTAACTACTATATTAAACATGATTCCACATAAAAATGTGACTATTTTTGTAAAACTCCAAAGTGTGAAACAACTTGTCGGTTGCCACCATTCAAAATTCACCTTTGCCTTAAGATTACATTATGGTCTTGCTTTCGATCTCAATCTTCATGGCTATCTTCATCTTCTGAATCTGCATAATGGAAATGAAGCAGTTCGAAATCAAATAATCAGTTGGAAGAAATTCATATTAAGCTTTTGAAACTTTTACAGGCTGAAGCTACTATTGAAAATAAAGCAATATAGTTGACGTAAATCCATCAAGATTTATTGAATAAAAGTAAACTGCAGACAGCAATGTGTTAAGGCACAAAGATGTCCTACAATCATATACAATTACATTGAAGGAAGCAATTTAAGAGGAAGAAGTCAACCAAAACCTAGCTACCATATCAATACAGATACCAGATTCAGATGACACATTAATAACTTGTGCCAGAACTTCTAAAGCATGTCTACTTCCATGAACATACTAAGCATGCAAAACATATTGAGAACAATGCTCTTTGAATCAAGAGTTTACATTAGCAAGCCAGGATCTTTCAACTTACCAGATCGAACATCATCACTAATTTTTCCTCTTGCTTGAATTTGTCTAACAAGCATCCGAAATATCAGCACCCACCAGTATATATGCAGAACAAGCAAGCAATATAGAAGACTATTGAACACATAATAATATTTTCGACCCTCCACTTTGTGCTTTTCCTTATCCAATGTGAGCCAAACTTCATAGCTGGCAAAGAAAGATGTAAAACTACTGAGCATCGAAAAGCAAGATTATACAGACAACCAACAACTGTAATATTACACTTTGTAATCAATTGTTGAAATTTATGCATGGAAAGATCTTCTTTCTAATTTAGTGAATCTTTTATATGAGCTATTATTTGATAGGAAGGGGAAAATACAACAGAGGATAAAAGATTACCGAAAAGAAACCACAAAGCTAAAGGAAAACAAATGATACCCCGACCCCCTCCCCCTTTTATTCTTTTTCTTCCGCAAAAAAAAAACACACAAATTATTCACAAATGCATTGTTAGGAGGACTGGAGTAAGTTATTATTCACAAATGCATTGTTAGCAGCAACAACTAATCCCTAGTCACACTGAACCTGAAATTTCAATAGCAGCAAGTACAGCAACAAGTAATCCCTAATCACACTGAACCTGAAATTTCAACAGCAGCAAGTAATCCCTAATCACACATTCACACTAAACCTAAAATTTCAACAAACATTACAACATAGTAACAAGTAATCCCTAGTCACACTGAACTTGAAATTTCGACAGCAGCAAGTAATCCCTAATCACACTAAACCTGAAATTTCAACAAACATTACAAAACAGCAACAAGTAATCCCTAATCCCTAAACAAAAATGTCAACAATGATTTGATTTTCAATTTTAGCAACAACAAGAAAATTTCAACAAAAATTTCAGGAAGTAAAGAAAGAGCAGCAGCACAAAATCAGCAAAAATTAGCAATTTCACAGTTTCACATTAAAAATCAGCAAATAGAGGCTATGGGGAGAGAAGACTGAGACACGAACTGAAGAACTGAAGAACTGACGAATTGAATAAGTGAAATCAGCAAACAGAGGCTCTGGCGAGAGAAGACTGAGACACGAACAAGAACTGAAGAAGATAGCTGTGACACTAACCTTCGACGGAGACACGAACGGCGATCGGGGAGACGACGGTGAGCGACGACACGGCGAGCTGCTCCAAGCCAACAAAACAGAGAAGCCACGGAGGACGGACGGAGGACAGGGGGAAGGAGGACGCTGAGCTACAAGAGAGGGCTTGGCCACAGACGATGCCGACAGCACGGACGGCGGCAGCAGTGCGGCAGAAATGTTGTAGGGAGGACCTAGGGTTTTGGTTTGGGGATATAACTTTGCTTTAGAGTAGAGTGATTCACGAATTGGTAAGGGGGTTGTTGGGGGAAGGGGTGAGGGTGTAAACTGTAAATGCATTAACGCAACGTTGGGTTTTTTTTTTTCCTCAAAAAAATCAAAACAGGGTCGTTTATCAAGAACCGGAGAGTTACCGGTCCAGTAGAACCGACCGGTTTTCGGCCGGTTCGACGGTTTGATAGCGATTTTCTAAGAAGAGGTTATTAGAGGTGGACCGGATCGTTTTTACTGCCGATTCCCGGTTGAACCGGTTCAACTTGCCGGTCCGGTCCGATTTTCAAAACATTGGTAATTAGCATGATTTAATCAAGAATCCTCACAGATATAAGTATATAACCATTTCAGTTTGAATTTTGCGAAAAATAAACAAACACAAACAAATTAAGAAAATTATAGATTTGTATCTCCAAAGAAATTACAATTAAAAAACAAAAAAAAATTGCATGACAAGATAATAATAAATTAACACACCTAACAATGTAAGACAGCACAATGAGAATGAAAGTAGCCACATGGTGACCCATGGACACCCCAAAGTCAGAACGCCGTGTCTCCCAAAATATTAAAGCAAAGAAGGAGTAGGAATATAATCCAGCAGCATACATGTAGAGTGCCTTCAGTTTCAACCTGAAATGTTTAGAGCTTACAACTCTATCACCAGACTTAATTTGAACAAAAAATTTATAGCAAGGGAAAATGATTGATGAAAGATATTAAACATTGCAACTGGATAACTATAATAACTGGGCTTGTAAGAAAATAATCTTACTTAATCTTTTGATCTGGTCAGACCTGGCTCCCTGGCCCCACCCAAAAATTTCTTGTATTAGTAAACCAAGGTTCATCATAAGCTACGAACAGAGCAAGTACTTCTGCTGACAGAAAATAAACACATTTCCAGGCTGATTCCTTGAACTTCCTAATTTTTTTTCTTCTCTTATCATTCTGGAAATCCAGCTGCTTATGCCCCTTTCCAAATATCAACCGTCTACCCAATTTCTGTAAAAGTTGTTTACTTCAGTTTATATGAACAAACTAGAACCAGAAATAGAAAATTCTAAAAGTATAGAACGACCACATTGCAAGGCCACCAAATGATGACTCCTATCATCATCACAGTTTGATAGATAAAACAAGTGATGAAAAGCATAAGGAAAAATAACATGAAAAAATGAGACGAGAAGCTTATATGTTACCAAGATTATATAAAGTAAGAATGTAATCACCTAATTCAACATAAATATTTAAAATCAGTTTTACCATCTATCATGAACGAGGGAGGGGGGATGAAGCATGCAGATATTCATTGTCTTTGGAATTTCCAATGATGAAAGGTCAGCATTTTCGCTCTTTTAACAAAAAAGTATGTTAACATCATAAATTTAATTAGCTTGTGAAGAAAGCTAACCAAACCAATGCTCTTTTAACAAAAAAGTATGTTAACATCATAAATTTAATTAGCTTGTGAAGAAAGCTAACCAAACCCTCACTGATAAACACACTAATCCAATAAAGGAAAGCAAAAAAAGGATCAAAATGTTGATGCTGAAGCCCCCAGTAGAAATAAAGAAGATATCATAAAATATCAAGGCATATCTGTGAAGATAGCATAGAATCAATTTTGTTATTTACTTTATATATGATCAAATCACATCAGTGTTATTTTAATCAAAATTATACCATTAATTTGCACTGAATTTTGTGAAAATTGAACATCAATAAGACTGACAACTCATATTTATGCATATTTGAAACTCTTATATATTACCATCAATTTTGATCTATAAAAGAGTATGTCTAATGATTTTAGATTGATATGAAATTTTTTAGATTTGATCTACAATGCACAAACTTCTAATCCAACCTATTTAATGTAATAATTTTGATATAATTCAAGTTTCTATCTCTTCCTCTCCTACCTAAGACCCTCAATCTCAACAGAGCTCCAGATAACAGAATTGAATTGAATTTAGGGATTCAAAAACACATTGAAGATACTGTAATCACCCCCAAGCTAAATAGTGTAGGAACCATCTCACACATCTGAAACTATAATAACAATAACGCCGCACAGAACAACACTCCTTAAACTGATACAACAACTCACACATATTATACTCAAAAACTCCGTTCCTCAACAAATTCTCATGAAAACTCAGTAACAAGTAGCAAACGTAAACAACAATACATTCAAGTCAACGCCACCATGAAAACACTACTGAAAAAAATTACGAACTTAACGTAGAAGCCCTTGCAATCGCAATTGTACTTTCCTCAATATTAAAGGCATTAATATTAAAAAAAAATAGGAACACAAGCTAATAAGAAAAAGTAAAAAAATCCAATATGAGTAACTAAGAGAGAATTAGGGAATATTCAAATAAAGTTTGCCCAAGTTAATTCTTTGGTTGACATGTATGCTAAATGTGATTCGGGGAAGCAAATAGGATTTTTGCAAATTGGGCTATTCAAAGTTCAGTTCCTTGGACAGACCTGATCTCGGGTAATGTTCAGACGGGACACCCTGAAGAAGGTATAAAGCTATTAATTGATATGCAAAGAGCTGAAAATACTGCAGATGCAGCTACCTGTGCCAGCATCCTAAAAGCCTGTGCAAATTTAGCCTCTCAGGCTCTGGGAAAGCAGTTACACTCGCACATTAATATTTTGGGTAATTTTCAGTTGGTCTACCAATCTGATATTTAATACATTACCAGTGTTATCGACAGTATATTTGTGAATCTAGTAGATTCAAACAAATTCTGATAAAGCTTTATGCAGGTGAAAGCCTAAATACCTTACGATATGAATGTAAAAGTGTTCTTTCGAGTTTCTTGTGGAGTCTTTTCAAAGGCTATGCACTGAGGGAAAAAAAGAATATTCAACATCAAATCACATTGCAAGGCTTGAATCACTACAGAAGCACTGGAGGTCAAATCATTCCTGAAGCTCAACAAAATAATAGACACATTACCTCTCTTCAGTTACTGCTCTAAATGCGTCCATGAATACTTCAACATTATGGTTTGAACATTCACATTCAACTTCTAATTATACTGTTCACAAATCAGAGAGGAGAATAGTTCTGATGCTTAAGAAAAACGATATTTTCACCCAACTGGTCGCAACTGTAAATTGAAAAATGGTTGGCAATGAATTACATAAACCTTAACAACAAGATTTGTTGCAAAATTAGAAATGCCATCCTTTCCCTCCAATGCTTCTACAACAGCAAGAGCCTTATCTGCTAGAGGTCTAGGAAAACTCTTGGACTACAAAAGGAAATAATAAACAAAATGTAAGTACTCATTCTATGGCTCCTACTAATGCTCAGCAGCAAACACAAAAGCAATACAGACGTTGATGCAAATAACATCTTATTCTTACAATTGCAACTCTGTCTCCAGGACTAACTGAAATAGATTCAGAAGTTGGAGCCTCCTGAAGCTCAACACCGTTCTTCAATTTGTTCTGTTCATCCTGCAGATGATGAATCTATTGCGTTAGACCATATTAAACCCTCTAGATATATATTACGTTTACAGACAATTTATGGTATAGAATTACCAGATCATGAAGAAGCATATCCACCATAGGAGCTGCTACTGTTCTTAGTAAATGCCTATGTAAAACAACCTGCCATCATTTACATGTCAATTTGCACATTTCAACAATGATAACAGAAAAATAAAACTTCTAAAAAACATAACAGAACTTACATAAGAGTAAAAACTGGAAATGCAATACGTCAAAAGAATTTAAAATTGCTTCCAATTGTTGCCAACCAAACATTGAGAGAAGGATCATCAAGGGTTCAACCAAAACAAAGGCCCAAGAAAGAAACCATAAAACCTTAATCTGGACATCACTTTGACAATGCATAATCGATTGCAAACATGTCAGTTACAGCTGGTGTCCAATGGACTCCTGCACGAACTGATCCTTGAATCTCGCCTTCCTTCACAAGTCCATTAAACAAAGATTGGAAGAAAGATTCATCAATCGCCACACCACCGGTTCCGCCCATTTCCTGCAGTAACTGCTGCAATGAGCTCCATAACACCGTCAAATTTGTTGGCACTGTGATGCCCCTTGCTGCCCCCCGAACCATTGCAATCATGCGGGCTACATAGGCGGGAGTATACAATTGCCCTCCCTCAAGCCTTCCTTTCACCTGCCCCAAAGATCAACATCACGTAAAATATAACTCCGATGTCATTCCAGATCTTACATAACACATGAGAAACACTATTTTTGTGGGTCGTGGCTCAGTGGTCAAGGATAAATAACAAGGAACAGAGTTGACGAGAAGATGGGTTTAGAGAAGGATAGACGATGGGTTTAGGGAATAAAAGCTCAGCAAAATAGAATAACATATATATACCTGGATACATATTACATTTTGTCCTAATAATAATGAAAAATTTAGAAAATGAATAAAGTTGGTTACCGTGATGCCAAAATCATCAGTCCATCTGCATTCTTTCATCCATTGAGCAACCCAGATACCACAGTCATTACTGTTTAGTTAAATGTGTGATTGTACTAATTCATCAGTTTAACCGAACACATGATTCGTACATAACAAACTCAAAAGACATGACAGTAAAAAAAAATTTAAAATTAATATTACTTACGAGCCTTTCCTCTGTTGTGGTAGGTCGGATGGTTCCACGACACGAAACTCAGAAATCCTAGGTACAGTGATTTCACTAGACATGTAGAAAGATTTGTGTTCTAACATTTCTTCGATGAATATAGCTTGTGTGACATAAAATATTGTTGGTTACTGTGTAGTACAAGCAATGTAACGGGTTAATTTTTATTACCTGTCTAAAATGGATAGATTATAAAAAATTTAAAAATAATTAATTCGATATTAGTGTTAACAAATGAACCTTCATTTCAAATTAAACAAACTACTAAATTACTTACAAACCAAATGTAGCAATGATCTTAAATTACAAATTCAAATCGTAATTTCAAACGATGTCGTGTTTTTTTTTTTTTTGTTATATACAAAACATTCAAAATTAATAGAGAATAAACGTTTAAAAACTAAATGTACTTTTAACAAAATCAAACTAGACCACTTACCATGGTTTTAACTGATAATAGCCTACCATAGTTTCTGTCTGGTATTTTACAAGAATCAAGCACAAAGATCTTTTCTTTTTTCACGTCTACGATCATCAGGAACCAATGCTCATTGAGGTCGTTGATGGGGACAAAAATCTACTTATTTACAAAATAATGAGGATTGTGAATCTATGCTATTAAGATAAACATACAATTTGGATTAAATAAATCATATATTCTTTACTAAAAAATAAAGGACTTACCCTTGACAAATACTCAATCTTATGCATGTACTTATCCGCATATTGTTCCCTTAGTTGATTGGGTGGTCTAGACCATGTAAGTGCTAGTTGCTTGAGTATATTGTAAAAAAAAAATAATACATCAAATTATTCATATACGGCTTGAAACTTAATTTAAACAAAATATCAAATACAGATTTTTTTGGGGTATTTTTTTACTGAAACTTACCGAAAAGGTTGTTGGCAGAAACCATATGGATGGCAACTTATTAAGCTTTTTATGCTCTTGTGTGAGAATGCAAGTAAGGGAATCTATAACCTACAAACAAATAAATTTGTACATTTTCAATTTTACGATATATAACATTAACATTTTGTACTTTTTTAATGTTAACTAATAAAAAATAAATATTTACATCCTGAATGACTTGTTCTCCTGGAACTAATGTGGCTAAACTTTCTCTATTTGCATATGCGGTACGAGTTGACACTAGTACTTCATCCCTTTACGAATACACATGCAAATATTTATCTCAGAAAATTGTCGTTACGAAATGATAAATTAGACCTGCATCAAATCGAATAGTGTTATAAGTATTTACCGATTAACTTGCCACTTTAAATCCGGGCAAAAAATATAGGCGGCACAAGCAACTTCATCCGTCGTTAGAATCATGTCCTCCGGTGGTCTAAAACTAATGGGCATCCACTGCAAACACGACACCATCATCATGTGTAATTAGACAATAAAATTAAAAAAAGTTATACTAAACAAAGTCATCACAACACATTTTCATGTTTTTATACACATACCTGTGGAACTTTCGGGCCACATGAACGCCACAGTAGCACAAATGATGAGGTACCTTTTTTACCAATATATATTCCCGTATTTGAATTCAAATCTAATTCAGATGATCTTCGTGGGGAGGCATTTGGTTTGAATATCTCCTTGAGATTCACGTCATTTGCGTGGTTATCAGAATCGTTGCTTGGGGAGAATTTGTGTAGGTGGGTTGTACAACTGTTTTTTGACATTCTTGGGATCGAATGAATTTGCTCATTATTTTATCTATGTCGACTTTATTATCAGTTTTTGAATTATTAATATTCGTGGTATTATTAATAGCTAGATTTTCTATGTACGGATTGTCCGATCTAGTTCTATTAACGGCGTACAATGGATAAGCCATTTGGTTTTGTTTTTCGAGGATATTCGTCAGACAGGTTATGGCTGTTGTCATCTTATCAACTGCATTAGTAAAAATAATTTCACAATGGTGGTGGTACTGGTTGTAGGTGGGTGGTGAGTGAGCTTCAACATCTTGAGAATGGTTCTTCTTAAGGGGTGAACTCACCTCCTTTTGTTTCTTGTTACCCGTATTTAAACTTCCATGAAAACTGTATTTTAAATGTTGCAAATAATACACAATTTAAGAACACTTATTTAAAGCATCAACAGATACTAAATAATTAATAAACATTAATATTGTATTCTAAATATTACATAAAATTTAATAAAAATTAATTCCTATTAAAACATTATCACAAAGTTTGTATCTTATTGAAATTAAAGAATTGATTACTTCGTTGTTCACTAAATGTACGCTGAAATATTAATCTAATACATTGTTCAATAAGCTCTGGTGCAGAATAATTAATTACATAGGAAAAAATGGTTCATGTTTTAAAAATTATAATTAAAATTGATCTACAAAATTTCATAGGTTGTTTAAAATCTTGTACTAAAGATATGTACTAATAAATAATAAAAAGGTTTTTTCCTATTATATTAAATATTACGGGATAATAATTAAGAATTAAATTAATGTTAAGAAAAACACAAAATTGGACGTACATCTATTACTCAAATAAACCGACCATACTATAAAGAAAATATTTAGTTGTATAATAAAATTGGACCGGTCACCTTGAGGATGTATCTATTATTTGTTTTATTGTTCTTTTCCTCTGTTTTGTCCTATTCTTGTCCATGTTGTCCGTTGATTCGCTTGTTACGTTGATGGTAGATCTAGCTTTTTCCTTGCTCGGCCTCCTACCTCTCCCCCTCGAAGACATGTTTTCGTGATAATAGTTAATTCAAGCTAAAATTAACTAAAGTTTTTCTCGTATGAATAGGTAAATTATAAAAACTTTTGACTAGAGTAGATCCATGTGCTCCGAATTTATAAGGGCTACTGATAGAGTAGATTTCAAAAATTAAAATTTTAAATATTGAATTTTGAACAAATCAAATTTAAAGTTACGGAATTTAATTTGTTTTCAATCTACATCATGTCAACCATATTTGAAAAAAATACACTAAACTATTAAATTGAAGTGATAGTTTTCCTTTTTAAATTTATCCAAAAATATCTTATTCCAATATAAAGACGCAAACACATTTTTTTATATATCTTTAGAAATCGCTACTAGCAATAGCGGTTTACGTAAACACATAATCCGCTATAGCCAGCTGCATATTACATGCAAATGGGGGAACACATAATCCGCTAAAAAAAGTCGCAGTTTCTGTTTATCGATGCTTGGCCATAAACCGCTACTGGCAATAGCGATTTATGTGCATAGAGACACGTGCATAAATCGCTGGAGGCTATAACGATTTAGTTTGAAAAAAGATATTTGTTATTTCTATACCATTTAAGAGAAAAAAAATAATGCATTTAAACTCAAAAAGCATTAAATCGAATTTATTTTTAACCGAATTGCTGAATTTCTTTAGTTTAAAATTTAAATGGTATTGTTGTTATTGTTTTCATATATCGTAGTTAATTAAAAAACAACAGAAATTGATAGCGATAATTAATATTATTCTATTACGCCTATACATCTAATATTCTTCAATTTTTGAAACCACATATGTAATATTTAATTTGTAACCATATGGTTTGGGCTTTTTTTTATAAATCATTGGAAATTTTAGTTTTTAAATTTCAGTTTATGTATATCATTTATTTGCAACTCATTTTACACATATTTAATCTTATTTAAATTTTTGTTTCCAACAAATGCTGGAACGATAAACTATCGCTTTTAATTCTTATTAAAAATTGATTTTTTTAAATCGAATTTGTAAATTTCTTAATTTTAAAATTTAGATGGTATTTTTTTAAACTATTGGAGATTCGTTTACGAGTAACGATGATCATGAGATTAACGTTGATCATGAGCCATCCTCTCTGTGTAGAAGATATCGTTAGACAATTCAGTTGGTTAGACTATCTCATTCTTGGACTATTAGATAGTTTCAGTAACAAAATACGTTTGTTAAACTTTTTAAATAATTGTTACATAATTCTTATTTAATTTTAACTATAATTTAATCTTTTATATACTATTTAATTATTAATTTTATCTTTTATTTTATAAATTATTATCTCTTATTCGTGTATCATATTTAATAATGTTAAAAATAGAAGAAACAACGAAACACATCTTCCATTAATCAACAATTTTTTTTCCTTGATCCATCTCTAAACACCAATAAATTCGTGTTTCTTGGTAAATCAATCGAATTGGCCGTACAACACCGTCGTTTGAATATCATATGTTTCTTCAAGATTCAATTGATTAGTGGTAACACCTTTAATTTTAAATTTTATTTAAAATTATACGAATATGTTTATTTAAATAAAAAAATTAAAATAATAAGAGTACATTTATTTAAAAAATTTTAATTTAAAAATAACATAAATGTATTTATTTGTAAGTTAACATTTAACAACCGTAAATTTTTTCTTTTAAACAAAATCTAATAAATAAAATTAATAACATCAGTACAATAATACGAACACATGCAATTTAATAAATCATTAAATTTTAAATTACAAAGTACTACAAATTTTATAATTTAGATTATTAATTATTTAAATAAAATTAAATTTACCAAAAGATAAAAATATACTAATACACTTCAAATTGTATTAGAATTATACAGGTTTGCTGAGTCCATAAACAAACTTTACGTAAATAAATAAGTCTAAGTCAACGGTGAATTTTGGTGCAAACATTTTGAAAACACATTAATAATATTAAATATTAAAAAGTAACATGATTTTTTTCAGAATTGCATTTTTTTAATCTATAACAATATATATCTATAACAATATACCATCAGAATATGGAGAATCTGTTCTCAAATTCTCTCTTCCTATTTTACTCCGATTTTTATAATCTAAAACTAGAAATACGTACTCAATTTCTGTCAATACTACATTAAGTCAGCACAAAAATATATAACTGCTTCACTTTCAACCATCAAAGAGATTTAAAAAGAAAAACCGCTCAGTCTCAACGTAAAATTATAAAGATAGATTCGTTTGCAAAATAATTTTAATACGGTAATTTTTTAAAATAAATCTTCCAGAAAATAATTTTCCTCTTTAAAATAGCTGTAACAATATATAATGGGAATATGAAAAATGTAGTATCCAATTCTTTTTTTTCTATTTTACCCCTATTTCTTATAATCTAGAACTACATGCATGTACTCACGTTCCGTAAAATTTTACATTGACTCTCGAGAAAAAAATATAACTACTTCACTTTCAACCATCAAAGAAATTTAAAAAATCTGCTCACTCTCAACCTAAAATTTAAAAATAGATCCACTTACAGAATAATTTAAACAAGCTGATTTCTTAAATTAAATGTACAGAATAATGTTTCTCTTTAAACTATTATCATACTATGTTAATATACTCTTGATACTTATACAATATATTATGATAATTGGTGTGTACATTCAAGCTTTAATAAAATAGGTTTATTATTAAATAAATTCTTTCGTCAATTATGTTAAATTCAAAAATCTCTAACCATTTTTTCACATATATTTTTGCTGGATGTAAATTAATCTTACAGATTTTCTTAATAGGATATTTTTATTCGTAAAGGATTTAAAATAGTTGAACGAGGCTAGTTTTTTGTTAAAAAAATTTATAAAGACAAATTTTTCTCGCTAAATTATAAACACACTTTTCTAATATACTCTAGGTACCTACACAATATATGATATCAATTACCGTTTATATCTAAGTTCTAATATTGTTATTAATGAGATAGATTTATTATTTTTCAAACAATATAGAGACAATAATTTTTGTGTCAACATATCATGATCTATTTGACATATAATATTTATTCATATGAGTTCATGAGGTGCTTTAAAAAATAATGTTTAAGTAATTTATTTATTTTTGTAATTTTTTTTATTTTGAAATTCAAATTTTAGTACATTTATTTTTATTCAAGGCTTATTTTTTTATTTTATTTTAATTCTGTTAAAACAAGTTATGAATTTTAATTTTAGTTTATAATTTTTAGGATAAATAAAACGCTAAGATTAATTTTTTAAATTAACTTAGTGAAACATATTTAAGATTTAAATTAAATTTTGAAAGGCAACATTTTTAAAATGAAGTTTAAACGGTTTGCCACCTGTGCAAAGACTAACTTAAATTTGAATATTGTCACTACAAGAAAAATACCCATTCAGCTACACTTTTTTTAAGCTACATTTAAAAAGCGTAGCCTATTCATAGAATAGGCTACGCTTTTTTCAGTGATGCCTTTTTATAAGAGAAAAGGAAACACAATTTTGGCATCATTTAAAAAGTGTAGCCTTAGGTATTATAGAAATCACTTAAAAAGCGTAGCCGTATGTTAATATTTATGGGTTCACCTTTTGTATCTAAGGGAACGCTTTTAAAGAGTAGCCTATTTATTAAGTTTTGGGTGCACTTCAAAAGTGATGCCTAATGTATCTAGAGCAAAAAATTTGACACTTAGGAAATTTTTTTCTTCAGTTTTCGAAAGCAAAACTCACACACTTAATGAAATTTTTGTCCCTCCAAATCCAAAACCCAGACTTAGCCTTCATCTCGATCCCCTTTCAGAACCCTCCAAAGCTCACCATCGAAGAAACACTCTCGCTACAGAAACCCTCTCACTCACCACTCACCGTCGCTTCTCTTCGCCCTCCTCCTCGTCGCTGCGCCGCCCTTACCATCGTCATCTCGTCGCTGCGCCGCCCTTACCTTCGCCAACCCTGTCGCGCACAACTCTCACCTTCGCCATTCTTACCATCGCTGTTGACCGTCGCCACCCAATAACCACTCACCGCCAGTCACCACTCACCGTTCACCATCGTCGCTCATCACCTTTGCCATTGTCACCACTGCACAGACCATCGCTCTTCTTCGCCGTTCTGCACAAATCATCGCTGCGCCGCCCTCACCATCGTCATCTCCGTGCTTCTCATCATCGTCATCTCTGTGTTGATTATGTATGTATTGATTTCTATTTGGTTATGAAATTTCAGAGGTTTAGGGTTCCGATTTTAGGGGGTTCTAATTTGGGTGTTTTAATCTGTGAAATATGGGTTTTAATTTGGGGGTTTTATGAATTGATGAAGCTGTATGGTTTAACAGATTAATGAGTATTGTTAGATTATTTGTTAATGAAGCTGCGTTGTTTAACCTTCTGATAAAGAATAGAATAGTGTCCTTACAGTGATTTTTCTTAGTGATTTTTCAAAGGATCATATCAATTCTAGTGACCTATATTATATGCAATGCTACTAACAATTTTCCACAAGCAAAGAAAATCTGGGTTTGCGTATGCTTGTCACTGTTATTAATTTATTTATTATGTCTAATTTGATTTATTTATTTCAGGTTCATAAATCTGGGTGAGTTTATGATTTATTTAATTCAGCTAGTTCTTTTGCCGCTGAATGATTCTGTGAAAAATCACAATTCAAGACGAATAATATAAACTTAGCTATTCTTCAATTAGGACAAGGTTTGAAGGCTTATGCTTATATCTTGAGTGCTATCCATTTCTATAAACACAGCCTACAGATTCCCATAGATTTCTGATTTGCTGGCTTTCTACTTTATGCTTTTCTTGGCACTTTTAACCATCTTTCTTCTTATCAACTATAATTAAAAATTATAATATCAAATCTCAGATTCATTCATAAGACTTGCTGCTACCGATTCCAAATTCCAATGCTCATTTACCTACCTGTTTATTGAGAACAGCCAGGCTCTTGGTGTGCAAGAGTGAAGAAAATTCCTCCGTGAACTAATAAAGCCACTAAATCAAACTTTGGGGCCTTTTTAATTAGTAATAATAGGAGTATTCCTTTTAGTCATTTTTTTAGTACTTTGTGTTTGCTTTCTCAGATTTTACCTATGATTCAGTTTCGTCTTTTAAATTTCAATTCATGAAAATTAATTTCTGTGAGTAAATTTGGTTTCTTTCGCATTAGAATGTGAAACCAGTTTCTACAAATTGGTTTATAAATATACATATTGAAAAATAGTGGTTTTGCAGAATCTTGTGTCTTTCAAGTGGGATTGATTGAAAATTTTTGGTACCCTTTCAAGTAGAATCTTACATCTCTAATTTATGTTGTTATTACTTGAGTTTTCTTTTTTAATTATTATAGTTAACTTGTTATTATTGTGATTCGATCACTTGTAGGCCAAACTCACTAAGCTTCTCAAGAACCTTATGGCAAAGGTTTCTACTATGAAGAATACAGAGCAGGTGCACACTTTTATCTGATGCAGGGTAGTGGATGACTGCAAAAACAAGTTTCTAGTGTGTGTAATGCTGGTTGTTTTGCTTTTCAAATTGCAGATTTTAGAGCAACTTCCTCGGGTGATATCATCTTTGGATGCATATATGGATAATGGATTGCAAAAGTTAGAACTTCCTCTTATCTGATTGGCTATACTTACATGTTTAGAAATTGGAACCTCCTTTTTAATCTATGTTTGATTTTTCTCAACTAGAATCAAATTCTTGTCTCTAGAATCAATTTGGATTGAAGTGAAAATTTTTACTGTGTTAGAATTACATTGAGAGGAAGTAGCAGACATAAAAACCAGTTATGTTAGAATTAATTATACCTAAAATCAATTATACAAAATTGTATTTTGACAATGTTGCTTGTGTGGTTTTATGAGCTTCACTGATGTGCTAAATTGCTAATTATAGGTGATAACCCGCTAGCAAGTGCAAGTAAACCTCGTTCAAAGTCAGGAGGGAGCTGACTGAAGCTTAACAGGGAGCTGTGTTCCACTCACCCAACTGTTCTTCGAGTTTCTTTGCTAGGTGAGGACAGCGACTTCATCTTCTTTCTTTTCTCCTCTAATTCAAAATTCTGATAATTCTCTTGCTCCATTTTTTTTCAGTTTATTCAATTTCTTTTAACACAACTACCACCACAAGCAAAGAGAGGTGAGTGATTTTCTCTCCTTTGTGTTTAATTTGGTCGAATGGCCTTGTGAAATGTAACCAAAATTCTGGTTCTTGGAACGGTTAAGGTTTGGGCTCAAGAGAAAAACAGGGACAAGTCTTGTGTATTTGATCAACAAAGAGGTAAGGGTTAGAATAGTTAGATATTGATTTTAGTTGTATTTGGTGATTAAATGGCAGAAACCTTTCCATTGAGTATGCTTATTGACCAGTCAGCTGCTTGATTCTTGGATCTGTATGTGAATGATTGTTGCTTTCTTAATCAGCACAGTTTACTTTGTAGTGGTAAATGGTAATGTTCTAATAAACAAAAACCAAGTACTAATGGGGACTATTATTCATTTGTCTAGAGTAGTTTACTAATTTCATGTTAATTATTTTTGTTTCATGTGGATTATATATGCTGCAGTATTTTCGTGGCTCATTGCAATTTGTCAACTATTGTAATAACCAATTAGATTGGAAGATGGCGCATCATTAGAATTCCTAGGTTTAAATAAAGGAAGGCATTCAGTTACACAATGAGAAATTACATACTAAATGTGGTGTCCCTTGATGATCCGTTTTAGTCGTTTCAGGATACTTTCTTGAGCTAATTCATTCTAAATGTGGTGGTTAGAGTAGTCTTTTTAACATGGTATTTTTAAATTCAATATTCTAACTTAAAAAAACTGCTCTGCTTCATTAGTGCTTCTGATCACTCTTGCTGGTTTCATTAGTGAATTTAGTTTATTATGCATATTATTTTTTATTATAAGGCATATTATTAGTGCTTTTGATTACTCTTGCTTATTTAATTTTTATTAGTGCTTCTGATCACTTTTGATTCCGAAGGATATGTGTGTGTGTGTGTGTGTGTGTGGCTTTTGATTTTAGGCAAGGTTAGAGTTCTCCGGCAATTGTTTGTAACAAAAAATCCATCTACTATCCCTTATGAAATCACTAAGGCTGGGATGAAGTTACCATTAGGTACCTATCTTTATTTTCTCATTGAGGTCTGTACTTTCTTTTGATTAGGGTGATGATTATTTAGAACGTGATATGTTTTATTACCTGAGATATATGTAGCATTTCAGAAACAAGCCAATCAACCAGGGTAAACAGAATCTATACATATAGACATTTTTTTATTGCTGTTATGCTCCCATATAATTCTCATATAGTTTTTTTTTATTATGGTTATGAAATCTGGGTTCTGATTTTCTGGTCTTCTGAAGGATATGTGTGTGTGTGTGGCTTTTTTCCATTTTTTCTGAATTACTTAAAATGCACAAGTGTTAGCTTGGATCTGTCTTTTGGTTGGTCATCCTAATAAATGGGGTTGCTTGGTGGTTTAGTATTGAGGGTTGTTCTACCTGCTCTGTTTAGCTGTTTTGAGGGTATGGTTTATAATATTAGGAGTATGTACGGTCTATTCCAAAAAAAATTCCTTATTATGATTTTGCTCATGAAATTTTCTAACTCCAGTTTCTTTTCACTGGTTTAGGTGGATACCTTTTTGGATTATGATAATTTATCAAAGGGAATTGTCTTTACTACAGATCGGCCATATCAACCAGGTGAGCAGGTAAACATAGATTGAAAGATTAGAATTTGTTATCTAGGATAAAGTTAGCACAAAGCAAACAAGTTCCAAACAAGTTCCATTTTTGAACTGTGGAACACTAATGAAAAATAACTAAATGTACTACCATTTTTTTAAGTAAATTCGTTATTTTTTAGAATTTTATTTATTTACTGATATAGCTTCTGTTTTCATAATGGCCATAAGCCCATAACCTTTCGTTTCTTACTCTCTCTTGATGACTTTATATTATCTGATATGCCTTTAAGATATCATTCCGATGAATACTTTTAACTTTAATTGTTACCAACTTATTTTGTTCTATTTTTGGTCAGATCTCAATGTTTTCCAATACAGATTACTGGTTGGCCATTGGACTTAATGGCTTATGCTTATTTAGCTGTTAGTCCTCCAAGCATGATAGCGCGATCTGAAGAGGTATGAACTAAACTAACTTTTCTGATATTGTTGTTGTAGAACTCAACTAGTGATTCTTTTGACAGATGGCTGCAGCAGCATCAAATAAAAGTACCGCCAAAAAAGATTTGAGATATCCTGAAATAGAGGAGCAAGCATTGTGCGAATCCAGTATATCAAAATACAACAATAATTTGTAATCCTCTTTATATTCATTGATACATGGAAAGTAGTAGTTTAGACATGTTTCATTTTTTTTACTCTATTGTTGAGTGATTGTTCAATTGGATAGTTGGATCCATTGTTTTATGTACTAATATATTGTAACATTACAGTGCTTGTGAATCTTTAGAATGTATTTGCTGTCTTTTGCTAGAATATTTTTTAGTTTAATATAATTGTGTATTTATTTTTATTTTATAATATTTAATTTATTTAATTAAAAATACATAATTATATATATAATCATATTATTAAATATTATGTTGTACAAAAAATTATTAGAATTATATATATATATATATATATAGAAAATAAAAAAAAACAATGAGGGACCTAAGGCTACACTTATATAGAGTAGCTATAGTATACAAAAAAAAAAAAGAGGGACCTAAGGCTACGCTTATAAAAAGTAGCTATGGTATACAATATGACTACGCTTTACAAGTGATGCAGTAGTGTTAAAAAGCGTAGCCTATTCTAGAAAAATGAAAGTTAAAAAGCGTAGCCTTTGGTCCTGGACAGCATCACTTGAAAAGCGTAGCCTATTCTCAAAAGTCAAAAGCGTAGCCCTTGGTGCAGAAAAGCGTAGCCTTTGAAAATAGGCAACGGCCGAATAGGAATCACTCCAAAAAGCGTAGCCGTAGCCTAAGGCATCATTTTTTTCACTTTTGGCTACACTTTTCAAGTGTACCTGAATGGGTGTTTTTCTTGTAGTGTGTTAAAGGCCATCAGATAAAAATTCGTAACAAATTCCACATGTGTAGTCGAATTAATTTAAAATTGAAAGAAAAAAATTTAACTTAAACCTCCTATTTTTTAGATAGTATTACCTTTTCAAATTTCAAACGACAATAGAAACATTATAAATAACTATTAGAGTAGTCACTACTGTTCAGGCCTCCCTAACAACTTGTTTTATGTTTCTGTGTTATTCACCCTTTTTAGCACTCACATTACCATTAAAGTGACATCATGACTGGTCGTGCAACTAGGAGCAGTTCAAAGAGGTTCGTAATGTCAAGTTTTTTATTAATTTTTTGGTATCTAACTTTATTTCATTTTAATTTTTGTTTAATTTTTATTCGTTCCATACTATGCTCCGTATTTTATTGTCTACGTGTTAGTATTAACCTATAAAATTGTAACTGATGATTAACTTATTTAAAATTCAATCTGACATTATTTACGTGTTTTTACTTTGTTTGAAGAGTAAACTCAACGCAAAAAAAATATGGAAAAAAAGGTCACGCAGAACGAAATCATCACCGTCGCGCAAGATGCTGTTTGTGACATATCCTCCAGGTAAATCTCAATTTAAAGGTATTCCTAATTATTCAATTTTTAGATTACCAACTCCAGTGAAACATTCACGAATTGGAGTCCAAGTCAAAAGGGACGACCAAGAAAATAGAGTATGAGATTATATACTACTATTCTTATTCGAAATTTTAATGGTTCAATTTTCACGCATAACTGGTTAAATTTACACACTCTAATGGTAAGATTATTAGATTACATACAAATATGTATAAACTTAGTTATGGTCATATGATTTAATGGTTAAATTATTAAAATTATATAAAATTATATAATCATTAATCTTTTCAACATATAACTTTTTAATTATGAAGATAAAAGTTATATTTCTCATTTGTTTGTTATTCATCGATAACGTAAAATTATTTTCACTGTTAATTAATGGAACTTGAGAGGGTAAAAAATGGTAACAAAATATATACAAAGTTACGTTCGATCATTAAAACAATGCAACACAAGGAATAAAAATATAAAATTTAGTGTTCAGTTTTTATATTTTATTTGATAATAAATTACACATAAAAACTAGAATATAAAAGTGTATTTATCATTATTTTTCATACAAAATTTTACAAAATATATATAATGACAAGAAATTTAATTATAAACAATTGATAAGAATAATAAAAAATAAAAATTAAGTTGAGCTCCTAATTAATATTTCATGTCTTTCGTATAAAAAAATACAAAATATATCAATTTTATGTTTCTAAATATCATATATGTGTTTATATCTTTTCTACTAAATATAATTTTATAATTTTATTTTCCTGTTTTAAACATACTGTTAACTTATTTATTTATTTACAAAAATTAATCTAAAGTTTAACTACTTAGGCCTGCAAAATAACATGGGAAGACTCAAATAATTGCAATGCATGATTGATTGAAAATATTTATTTTGTTTTCATGAATTTAGATTTTGAAAGTGTTTTTTTATTTGTGTTTGAAAAATAAAAAAAAATGGGATACACAAGTCATAGTTTCCGATATGTGTTTAAAAAATTTAATTAAATTGGAGTACACAGATCTACATTTCGGAGTGTATATTTCAAATTTTTTTTAAATTTTTAAACTCAAATCCGACGATCCGATTTCTACTTCCTAAATAAGATCATCACACTTTTAATACTAGAATAATTTACAATTAAAAAGCATCCCATTGTTAAATCAGTATTAAAATTAATAATGTGGAAATATGTAGTAAAAGTCTATGATAATAGATGTTAGGGTTGGCTCAAGTGAAAAGAAACCTCTAACTTTTAATTACACTCCAATTCGGGGATGCCCCATCGGAGGTGTCATTTCTACTGGAGCAAGCCACAAACTAGTCTCCCCATTTATTGCGTGGGCGCCGTGTCAGAAATGCCGCTCATGTCAATCCTAATTCATGGCTACCACATCTGAACTAGAGTGTAAATTCAATTCGCAGACGCGCCGCCTATGCTTTTGTGAATTTTCGGAACCATTTATCTTCATGCTTTTTTTTGGAAATAATATAGTTGTGATATTTGTTTATATAAAAAAGCCTATTTATGTTGATCACTTATATTAAGTAAACAAATTTTCTTAAAATTGATTTTATACTCAATCTTTTCTAACCACAGCTATGACTTCCTAATTTAATTTACTTTATACATTAGTTATTTGACGTCCAGAAAATAATTAACTAATTATTCTTTATTCTTAAATTTCAGTAACAATAAATTTTTTATAGAGCACTTTCAAGTTTTTTTCCGATCAATCTAAAATTAGACTATGATAATCTCAGCAACTATGTTACACTTTTAAGCCATGTTATATAAATAATTATATATTTGAGTACATTAAAAATATTTTTAATACATATCATATTGTAACTATAATCTATTTTATTACAATTATTATGGCTCCTTTATCAAAAAACTTTATTTTATGAACAAAAATTTATAACGGACTATACTGTGTATTAATTTATCATAACATTTGGTTTTGATAAAAAAATAGCACTTTATATAAGTATAATATTAATTACTTAATTAATACCTTAAGTTTTTAACTGTAATAATATTCGTAATATTATGTTAATCTAAATAATTAATTAGTTTTTTTTATATATCAATGACGAATAAAAGAGTGATACATTGTGCAAAAAATCTTGTAAACTATCTCTTTAATCTTTTGAAAACGTAAGATGTTTCATTCCACTAGTCATTACTGAAGAAACACTTTCATATTAATCAACTGCAACATTTCAATCAACCGGGATTTACAGGATGGATTTGCTGGTTACACTTTTTTTAATAAATTTGTACCGTTTTAATAATTTTTATGCATAAATTCATTAATCAACCATGAATAAATATTTAAAATTAACAACTATATATTTCCGGCTTTATAAAAGTCAATAGTCTTAAAATTATTTGTTTAGTATTTGACTATCAGTTTTATTTTTTACAATTTAATCCTATGTAAAGTAAATTAATATTAAATAGATTTTTGTTACGGTATTTTTTTTTTTTTTGTTATTTTCTCACAAGAAAAGACCTGTATGACAGTCTAAAAAAATTTTTTTAACTATAATTTAATTTCGCACTTGTGTAGCCAGAGTCTTTCCAAGAAGAACACAGAAGCCTCCTTCGACAATTTATTTGTCAGCAATCAACATTTAAATTTACTCACAGAACCAATGTATCAATGTTTAACTGAATACATTGATTCAAAGATTTTGAGAGTGAAACAAGAGGTACAAATAACGATACGCCAAGAGTTTCAGAATTTGGCCCAAACATTAACTCCTGCTGCAAACACCGTAATGTCTACTGTTGGAGGTGAAGAAGCAAATGGCAGTAGGGTAAGTAACAAGAATTAGTAATCTCTGTTTTAAGGATTACTAAAGTTTGCCAAATGCGAATTTCATGCTTAATAGTAGGTGAATATAGTAACATATGAACAGTACAAAATTGTGTTTAATGAAACTGAAAATGATCAAAATAAATATTTGTAATGTATACATTTAATATGCAGGCAACTAACTGTGATGGACAACTGTGTGAGTTGGATGTCGTCAAATGTGAAGTTGAAAGATTGCGTTCATTGACAATACCAGTAAGTAAAAATTATTTTATTAAGAATATGTTCATTATGAATAATTTGACTATGATTTCATGATTATTTTTATTTCAGTTGACGTTTGAAATCCCCAAAGATATGCTGGTCAATGAAGAAGAAGCAATGGTAGCTATATACTTATATAATGCTAATGCCTCTCCCGAGTAAGTATCTTGTTAATATACATATAGATAAAAGTTGTTAAATATTTTATTTCACGTGATAAGATTATTTATTTATTTATCTATTTATTTTTACAACAGCGAGAAAATACTTGTATACGAAGGTGTGGATGGTTGTAGAAGATCATTCGATGCACTTAAGCCTATGCGACAGATAGATGCTAATGTAACATTCCAAATTTTTTTCGTTAAATTTTTTATTTTTCAAACCTCTGAGACTAATGTTACCTTTAAACTTGCTAGATATTAACAATGGTTGCATGCAAAATGACACATGATGAAAAAAACCGTTCCGGAGGTCCAAAGATATGGTTTCTTCCGCCTAGGGTCTCCGTAAGTCATATGAATTCAAGGTCTACTATATGCTTTAATAAAACAACCAAAGTGAATCACAATTTTCATTAACTGTAAAACTTGATAGGAACAAGCACTTTCCTTTTTCTACCCACCATCAGAGGTGGTAATGAACCATTCAGCATACTTATCTGATGTTAGCAGCTTATCAAAGGTAGCTAATGTATTTGTTTTAACTTTGAAACCTACCCATCTACTTTCATTTACCGTTATATGTTTTTATAATATTGGGTTTTTGTGATTTTTAGATTTATGTACCAATTAAGGACCTCTTTAAACACTGGTACTTATTATGTGTTGACGTGAAGAAGAGGAAGTTGATATGTATAGATCCGATGCAACAACGACCAAGGAAAACCATAAGGGAGCGACATATTCGACAACTAGTGAGTTATTCATGCTTCTCAATTGAATTTGTTGCCAGTAACTCATTTAATTTTCAGCAACAATTACTTATAGTTATAATTGCTGTCAATGTAGGCAAATTTCATTGACTGGATGATCCATGAACATTTGGCCGATGAGAGATTAGCGGGTAAGTCAGAGTTGGATGAAGTTGCATATCAACTCGGTGAATTTCAGATCTATTATCCACAGAATCTTCCACAACAAGATAACTCGTAAGCCAAGTTACTATATGAATTTAAGCAAATTCAAATAAGTTTCTAAGAAAGATGAAACAAATACTTTAATTCGTATGCCTCAGGTTTGATTCTGGGATGTGGGTTGCTAGATGGCAGTTATATGCTGAGACCAGAAATTCATTTATCATACCAGTGAGTATAACATTATAATTCCTGATATTGTATCCTTATTGAATAGAATGTTCACTAATTTATTAATTTCACAACATGCAGCCAATGGACGAATCTACTCGCATGCGATTGGCCTTAGACTTAGTGCTGAGTAATTACAATAAGGTTAAAGAAAACACCATCGAAGCCGCAAAGAAATTGGTCACCAAAATTAACTGAAATGCAGCCATTTTTTATGTTAATGATTCGAGTCTTATTTATTTTTCGAAGTTTAAGATTTTTTGAATTATTTACATTGATAGGGTTGGGTATTTTATTTTAGTAAGACTTTATACTATAACCGTTTCTAATTATTTGTTTCTAATTCTGCCATTTTTATCGATAGTATTGTGTTGTTTCCATTTATTTTACTAAAATTGTAAACTAAAACAGAAGAGACGTTGCAACCTCAAAATTGAATGAGTAGGTACACTACACTACACAATAATTACAATTTTACGGAAATTATATAGCAAAGGTGTTAGAGAACTCCGCATGTTCACCCGAAAACTCTGCTCCCTTTGTAATTTAATTGATAGCGGTTGTTGTTCTGAATAGTTTGGGTGGTAGAAACCCCCCAAAAACTAAATCTACGAGAATCAAAATATACTCTCACACACATACCCGCTGATGACAAGTCATCTTAGCCTAGTTTCACTAGCCTTTTTCTTTTGTTTTCAATTGATTTTATGCACTTTCTTAAGCCATAAGCAAGCCAATTGGGAAGATTTCCATGTTTCCTTTGATTCAATCAACCATGGATGAATTCATGCACTTTCATGAGATTTTATGCTATAATTGTCATATATTATGAAAGAAACACAATCTTATGATTTGGGGCATAGCTTTGATTGTTTTGATTGATTGATGATAGGTGAAAAGAGTTTTGAAGAAGGTTGAAGGAAGAAGGAATGGCTAGGAGCAAGAGAGAACAAAAAGTTTGAGCCAAAGTTTGCCTCAAACTTTAGCTCAAACTTTTAGAAGAGTTGAAAACATTCCAGAGGAAAAAAGCTTGAGCCAAAGTTTGCCTCAAACTTTAGCTCAAACTTTTGGAAGAATTGAAAACAATCCAGAGGAAAAAAGCTTGAGCCAAAGTTTGCCTCAAACTTTAGCTCAAACTTTTGGGAGAAAAGCTGGAGCCAACGTTTGCCTCAAACTTTTTGGCAAACGTTGGCATCACAAAACCAACACCCTGGAGGAGAAAAGCTTGCGCCAACGTTTGCCTCAAACTTTTTGGCAAACGTTGGCGCCACACTTGCACACCCTGGAGGAGAAAAGCTTGCGCCAACGTTTGCCTCAAGCTTTTTAGCAAACGTTGGCGCCACACATATACACAAGGGGACCAACGTTTGAGCAAAAGTTTGTCCTCAAACTTTAGCCCAAACGTTGGTAGCAGCAAGTGAAGCCATCTGGTATAAAAAGCTTGAGTAAAAGTTTGCCTCAAACTTTTACTCAAGCTTTTATGATTTACAACCCGGTTCACAATGGATCTTTCTCCAACTCCAAGAGCAATCAACCAAGGCCTTTATCAACCCAATTCCATCAAGAGCAAAGGCCCAATTCAAGGCTTGAAGACCATTTGAAGAAAGTGTATAAATAGCTTAGGATTTAAGTTTTAAAGAGAGCTTTTTCGGAGAGAATTTTCAGAACACTTACAGTGGAGAGCATCTTGACATTTTTGCATTGTTGTTTTTAGAATTCAAGAGAATTAGGGAGGAGAATTGATCTCTCTTCTTCCTTGTTCTTGTTTGAGCACTTTTTACTTTTCTTGTTTCGGATCTTGGGTGGAGAATTGAAGAACTTCTGTTTCAATCTCACCTTGAGATCTCGTTTAATTTTCTGCATAATTGAATTTCCATTTCTGTTAACTGCTTCGGCTTCTACTCTTCTGCAATTTACATTTCTTTATTTCCTTTGCAATTGTTCTTGCTGGATCTAGGAAGGCAGTGAGATCTAGACTTGGCTATCTAGTCTCTTGAATCCTGAGATCTATAGCTTTCAATTTCAATTTCCTTATTTCGTTGTCACACCAAGCTTATTCTTAGTTTCATTTAAGATCCGGTTTAATTGAATCCATCTTTTACGTTCCTGTTTGTTGAATTTTTCTTTTCCTTGTTTAATTTCTACAAATCCAATTCCCAATTCCCTTTACAATTCAAGCCATTTACATTTCTTGCACTTTAAGATTCTGCAATTTACATTTCTTGCGTTCTAAGTTTCTGCCATTTAATTTCTTGTTCTTTAAGATTCAGCACTTTATTTTCTGTTCTCTTTAATTTCATGCAATTTACCCATTCCCTTTACTTTCCATGCAATTTAAATTCTGTTAATCACAAATCACTCAACCAAATCTTGATTCGCTTGACTAAATCAACCACTAAACTGAAATTGCTCAATCCTTCAATCCCTGTGGGATCGACCTCACTCACGTGAGTTATTATTACTTGATACGACCCGGTGCACTTGCCGGTGAGTTTTGTGTGTTTGGAATTCGTTTTCCAAAAATACACATCAAGTTTTTGGCGCCGTTGCCGGGGATTGAAATAGATTGACAATGATTAAGTGAAGTAGAGATCTAGATCAAGCACTTTTTCTTTTCTGTTTCTCTAATTTTTGACTGACGCACTAACTGTTTGAAATTTTGCTTAAACTAAACTTCATTCTAGCAATAGATTGAAGTGTTACTGGTGGTGTTTCTTTTGTTTTGTTTGTATGTCAGGTACAGGGAGATCCATTCCTGTTTTATCTGAAACTGACCAGAGAACTCTTAGAAGGTTAAGAAGAGCTGAAAGAGGGAAAAATATTGTTGGAGAGGAAGAATCTGAGGAAGAATATCACGAGATGGAAGGAGATCCATCTAATCCAGGAGGAGGGGTTAACAATAACCCACAACAGAGGAGAGTACTGGCCTCCTATACCTTTGCAAATGCTAGACATTGTGGAAGCAGCATTCTCACCCCTAATGTCAATGCAAATAACTTTGAACTGAAGCCACAACTCATCACATTGGTCCAAAACAACTGCTCGTTTGGGGGAGGACCATTGGAGGATCCAAATCAACATCTATCTACCTTCTTAAGGATTTGTGACACTGTCAAATCCAATGGCGTGAATCTTGAAACTTACAAGCTTCTGCTGTTCCCGTTCTCATTAAGGGACAAGGCCGCACAATGGCTTGAAACTTTTCCCCAAGGAAGTATCACTAGTTGGGATGACTTGGTGACTAAATTTCTAGCCAAATTCTATCCACCCCAAAGAGTCATCAGGCTGAAAATCGAGGTGCAGACATTCACACAATTAGATGCCGAATCCTTGTATGAAGCATGGGAGAGGTACAAAGCCTTAATCAGAAAGTGTCCTCCAGAGATGTTCAATGAATGGGACGTGCTGCAAAATTTCTATGAAGGCCTGACATTGAAATCTCAAGAGGCATTAGATCATTCTGCTGGAGGTTCACTACAACTGATGAAAACTGCTGAGGAAGCCCAGAATCTTGTGGACATGGTGGCCAACAATCAATATTTCTTTGCGCATCAAAGGCAACGCCAACCATCACAAAGGAGAGGAGTAATGGAGCTAGAAGGAGTGGACTCAATCTTGGCTCAAAACAAGATGATGCAGCAGCAAATTCAACAACAATTTGAGCAAATGGCCAAGAGGATTGATAGCCTCCAAGTTGCAGCAGTTAACACAAGCCAACCATCATCCACATGGGGGCAGAATGAAGAAAGCCAAGAAGAGCAACAACAGGAACAAGTCCAGTACATGCACAACCAAAATTCTGGACAGAATGAAGTGTATGGTGACACATACAATCCATCCTGGAAGAACCACCCAAACCTTAGATGGGGAGATAATCACAACTAGAACCAACAACCATGGCAGAGGAACTCAAACCAAAACACTTCAAGAAACAACCAAAACCACAACCAGCAGCAAACTAACCAAAACCCTTACAGAAAACCTCAAAACAACTACCCCAATCCCAACCATTACCAATCCAATAACCAACCCACCAACCAAAATGCCCACCATCCACCATCCACATCTCACAACCCACCACAAGCATCACCTGAATCTCAAAGACTCACTAACTTGGAAACTTTGATAGACAAAATGTGGAAACACCAGGAAATGACAACCAAGAACCATGAAGCCTCCATGAAGAGCCTAGAGAGGCAGATTGGGCAAATCTCCAAGCAGATTTCTGTTGAAAGACCTTCAAGCTCACTGCCGAGTGACACAATCCCAAATCCTAAGGAAGAATGCAAGGCGATACAATTAAGGAGTGGGAGAACATTGATGAGCAACAATGACACTACAAAGAAGCAAGCAGAGAGCAGCAAAAGACCAATAGAAGATGAAAAGCAAACAAAGGCAGATGAAGCCAAGGATCAAGTTGTGATGCCAAACAAGAGCACTGAGAAACTCAAAGAGAAGAACAACCAACCACACAGTTCAAAAAAAGTGATTCCGGGATAGCAGCAAGTAGGAAAGAGCATCACACCTCCACTGCCATATCCCTAGAGATTCAGCAAAGAGACTAAGGACCAACATTTTCATAAGTTCCTTGAGACTTTCAAAAAGCTGGAGATCAATATTCCCTTGGCTGAAGCACTTGAGCAAATGCCTCTGTATGCCAAGTTTTTGAAGGAGCTTATCAACAAGAAAAGAAGTTGGGACGAGAAAGAGACCATACTGCTTACTGAGGAATGCATGGCTTTGATTCAAAAAGGGCTTCCTCCTAAGCTTGAAGACCCTGGGAGCTTTTTGCTGCCTTGCACCGTTGGGGAATTAACCATCACTAAGGAAATGTGCGATCTAGGAGCAAGTATTAACTTAATTCCCTCCTCTTTGGTGAAAAAGCTGCGTATAGAGGAAGTTAAACCAGTACAGATGTCTCTAGAGCTGGTAGATAAGTCAATGGTATACCCCAGGGGTGTAATTAAAAATCTTCTAGTCAAGGTGGACAAATTCATATACCCTACAGATTTTGTGGTTCTAGATTCAGATGAGGATGAAAGTGACTCCATCATACTTGGGAGACCGTTCTTGGCCACTGCCAGGGCTATCATAGATGTAGAGCAAGGAGAATTAACTCTCAGAATGCATGATAAGAGTGTCACTCTGAAAGTATTACCAGAAGCGCAGTTCAGTGATGAGAAGAAAGACTATATGGAACTCGACAAGGAAGAATCACAGTTAAAGGAAGAAAGCAACAAGGTGATTCACAACAACATCCCAAGGCAAAAGATTGTGCAGAAGGATGAAGAAGTTCAAGAGGATATTGGAATATTAGCCACTAAGAAGAGAGATCTCCAAAGTAAGCCTACGGCCAGAGAAGAAAGATCAACAAAAGAAAGGAAGAAACACAGAAACAAAACAAAAAGAGGTTGGAAGAACAGAAAGATTCCAACAGAAGGGCTTTCCAAAGGTGATAAAGTGCAATTGATTTATCAACAACTAGGAGCAAGCCAACAAACTGATGATTACTACACTGTCAGCAATATACTCTCATTAGAGCATGCTGAAATTGAACACCAAGGAACAAAGAGGAGGATCGCAGTCAGGGGAGACAAGTTGAGGCACTACAATCATCAACCACCATAAAAGAAAGCCCCAATGTCAAGCTAATGACAATAAAGAAGCGCTTGTTGGGAGGCAACCCAACCTGAGGTAATTTTCTTTTCATAGCTATTTCAATAAAAAGGTTAAATGATTGGTATGTATTGCAAGGAGCTAAGTTTGGTGTTTCACACCAAAACAATTTAAGGGAGAATAAAGGATTCTAAGTTTGGTGTTCCACCAAAATCTCATTTAAAAGCACATTCTCACCTTCTGCACAAAGGGTTACTAGCTCCAAGCAATCTGATAAATCATTTAATCATTGTCTGTTTCTAGTTTTTAGTTTTATTACCTTTAGCAAAGACTTAGGTTTTCACATATGGTTATTTTAATGCATAAGAAACATGGCAAGGAACTAAGTTTGGTGTTCCCACACCAACTTAAATCCAAAAGCCGCATTCAATTCATGCATAATAACCAGTCACCTAAGGGCTTGAGAAGCAAGCAACTTTTGAGAATTATGCAGGGAACTAACCACCAATTGAAGACATAATGCACCATGACTCAAAAGGGGATCAACAAAAAGAAGGATAAAAGAACTGCAAACCACTAGGTTGTATCTATACTTAACTTCAGCTGTTGAGAGATGCCATGATTTATATCTTGCCAAAGTGTTCATCTAGTACAAGTAGAATCAATTTTCTTAAAATAAGTAAGCTAGTCTAAGTGTGTGCTTGTGTGTTTACTTTCACTTAACAAAAAGCATGCTTTGTCCTCTGCATCTTTAATTCAATAAAAGAAATGTTTGAATGTGAAGTGAGATAGTTCTCTGTTAGATAGAAGTACAATAAAAGTAAGTAGTGGTATGCATGTGTGATTGTATGATAGCTCACTTTTAGTGCATAAGAGAACTAGGATGTCTCCTTCTAAGTAGAAAGTGGCCTACTGTCTATGAATCTCAATCAAATAAAAGTCCTTGGTTAAAAAGAAAAACAAACAGAAAAAAAGGCCAAAAACTGGCAATAGAATAAAAGAAAAAAAAGAAGTAAAGCTAGACACCAATAGCTTGAACCTTAGAATATATGCCTGTGGTGTCTTTGTACTAGGATCTGCTTGGATTATTAAGTTCTTTGGAGTGCATCAACACTCGGTGACTTGGGTTAACTAACCCGGGATCATCAGCTGAAAGTCCACTATCAAGAGCAACCTAACTACAAGGCATTTAGTAACCCAAAGAGGTGCTGGGCATCAATGTTTTAAGAAGGAATGTGAGCCAAGTGTCTATAGTGAATAATGTGTCAAGTATAAAGAAAGAAAAGAACTTGTTACACATGACACTGAACTAAAGCTTATAGAGAAAAACAATAGTCAAGGACAAATGAATAATGAGAGGTCATAGCAGTGTGTTGCTTGATGCTTGAAGGAGACTTTCTAGGCCTAAAAATCAATAAGAAGTGAGTGTTTACTTATCCACATAAAACCCCATGAACTACCAATAATACTCTGCTAGCATGAACATCCTCTTCCATTTCATTCTTTCTTCTCAATAATTCTTTTCTTGCTTGGGGACAAGCAAGCTCTAAGTTTGGTATTGTGATGACAAGTCATCTTAGCCTAGTTTCACTAGCCTTTTTCTTTTGTTTTCAATTGATTTTATGCACTTTCTTAAGCCATAAGCAAGCCAATTGGGTAGATTTCTATGTTTCCTTTGATTCAATCAACCATGGATGAATTCATGCACTTTCATGAGATTTTATGCTATAATTGTCATATATTATGAAAGAAACACAATCTTATGATTTGGGGCATAGCTTTGATTGTTTTGATTGATTGATGATAGGTGAAAAGAGTTTTGAAGAAGGTTGAAGGAAGAAGGAATGGCTAGGAGCAAGAGAGAACAAAAAGTTTGAGCCAAAGTTTGCCTCAAACTTTAGCTCAAACTTTTAGAAGAGTTGAAAACATTCCAGAGGAAAAAAGCTTGAGCCAAAGTTTGCCTCAAACTTTTGGGAGAAAAGCTGGAGCCAACGTTTGCCTCAAACTTTTTGGCAAACGTTGGCATCACAAAACCAACACCCTGGAGGAGAAAAGCTTGCGCCAACGTTTGCCTCAAACTTTTTGGCAAACGTTGGCGCCACACTTGCACACCCTGGAGGAGAAAAGCTTGCGCCAACGTTTGCCTCAAGCTTTTTGGCAAACGTTGGCGCCACACATATACACAAGGGGACCAACGTTTGAGCAAAAGTTTGACCTCAAACTTTAGCCCAAACGTTGGTAGCAGCAAGTGAAGCCATCTGGTATAAAAAGCTTGAGTAAAAGTTTGCCTCAAACTTTTACTCAAGCTTTTATGATTTACAACCCGGTTCACAATGGATCTTTCTCCAACTCCAAGAGCAATCAACCAAGGCCTTTATCAACCCAATTCCATCAAGAGCAAAGGCCCAATTCAAGGCTTGAAGACCATTTGAAGAAAGTGTATAAATAGCTTAGGATTTAAGTTTTAAAGAGAGCTTTTTCGGAGAGAATTTTCAGAACACTTACAGTGGAGAGCATCTTGACATTTTTGCATTGTTGTTTTTAGAATTCAAGAGAATTAGGGAGGAGAATTGATCTCTCTTCTTCCTTATTCTTGTTTGAGCACTTTTTACTTTTCTTGTTTCGGATCTTGGGTGGAGAATTGAAGAACTTCTGTTTCAATCTCACCTTGAGATCTCATTTAATTTTCTGCATAATTGAATTTCCATTTCTGTTAACTGCTTTGGCTTCTACTCTTCTGCAATTTACATTTCTTTATTTCCTTTGCAATTGTTCTTGCTGGATCTAGGAAGGCAGTGAGATCTAGACTTGGCTATCTAGTCTCTTGAATCCTGAGATCTATAGCTTTCAATTTCAATTTCCTTATTTCGTTGTCACACCAAGCTTATTCTTAGTTTCATTTAAGATCCGGTTTAATTGAATCCATCTTTTACGTTCCTGTTTGTTGAATTTTTCTTTTCCTTGTTTAATTTCTACAAATCCAATTCCCAATTCCCTTTACAATTCAAGCCATTTACATTTCTTGCACTTTAAGATTCTGCAATTTACATTTCTTGCGTTCTAAGTTTCTGCCATTTAATTTCTTGTTCTTTAAGATTCAGCACTTTATTTTCTGTTCTCTTTAATTTCATGCAATTTACCCATTCCCTTTACTTTCCATGCAATTTAAATTCTGTTAATCACAAATCACTCAACCAAATCTTGATTCGCTTGACTAAATCAACCACTAAACTGAAATTGCTCAATCCTTCAATCCCTGTGGGATCGACCTCACTCACGTGAGTTATTATTACTTGATACGACCCGGTGCACTTGCCAGTGAGTTTTGTGTGTTTGGAATTCGTTTTCCGAAAATACACATCACCCGCCAAACCAAAAACCCCGATAGCCCCAAACCCGCGAAAAATAAAGCACTCACCCAATTTTGTGACCCTATCTTCAGCCTTTCCTGCAAATTGGCAACGACATCTGCTCCCCCGAGGGTCATCGCTGTTCATAGTGGCCCTCTTCTCGGACTGATCTTTAGGTTAGTGGGTTTCTTATTCTCTTCCTTGAATTGCTGTCGTATTTCACTTTTTCCCCCTTTTTTTCAGATGACAAGTCAAGTGGAGAATTACATTAGATGTTAGTTTCTTCTCCCTTTAGAAAGTCTTGGAAAGTATAAGAGAAAATTGTTCATCTCAACTCATACTACATAAAATTTTGCCCCTTTCCAGAGGATAGGGTTTACGAAAAGTTTGGTCTATTCATCATGCCATGTCTTCCAGCAGAGGCTGAGAAACTGGAAATTGATCTTCATGTTGCTCATCGTAGATCTGTTATATCCACATTTGTTCCATTTGGAGTTGTAGAATTCGACAATGATGAGGTAAATTGGATTTTATTTTGTGTTAAGCAGAAGAAAAAGAATTTTAAGAGTATGATTGGACTCGTCCTCTTGCAGATTAAGATGGCTGAACATTTTTAAGAGATGTTCCTTAAAATTATTCTTGACCGATCCGAATTTGTGTCCGATCGTGTAACCCTAGGTAAAGGTGCTGAATCTCACAATGATTCTTCAACTAGGTCTTGTACTTTGATTAGTATCTTCTTGTTCATCCCAATTCTTGTGTTCAGTTTTGACACTTGTCGTAGTCCATCAATTTAGTATCACAATTTGACATTATCATGCTTGTGGCAGGTAGTTCAAGAGGTTGTCTGCTATGGAATTATCAGATTTTGGCTGATTTTTTATTATGAGTTGTGGAGTCATGCTTCTGCAGCAGGCAGGTCTTCTGATTCTCTACTCCTATGATCGTATGTTATATCATTATTTTTTTATGTTGATAAAGTATAATGCCATATAATGAATTTGTTTTATTCATCCTGAATATCATGCCGCCTCATATATCAGGTTAATATATCATATGATTCCGTGGTCAAGGAACAATTAAATACTAATGTGGTATTCAATGTTTTAGAGGTGATCATTTTCGTAATACATAAGGCTCATTTATAGGGAATAAGTAGTTCCCTATATGTCGATCCTTATTGTCAATTTTCAATCAAGAGTAATGTTAATGTGAGAAAGATATTGGCGTTACAATGGAAGGGAAATAATTCAACTCAGACATCAGTATAGATGAGATTGAGATTGCTTTGGCTACAATCGCAGAGCCTCCAGTTGCCCGGTTGCGAAAAGTGGTGAAGGAGAATCTAAAGAAGAAGAAAGGTCATCACCAGAAAAGTGACGAGAAGATGGAAGAGGATAAGGAGGTTGTGCACAAGGAGGTGGTGCAAACGGATCATGTGCAGGAGAATGTGAAGAGTCATGTTGAGGATGAGGATAAGGAAGTGGTCAAGAACCCAACTGAGAAACACAATTTGGAAGCAAGACCTGTTAAGCGGTGAGAAACTGCGGTTACAAGGACAGTGAAGTTCATATTTGGAGAGGATATACGATGGGCGCAACTGCCGGTGAATTGTAGTTTGACAATGATAAGGGATACAATAAAGGATCGGTTTCCACAATTGAAGAGTGTTCTTGTGAAGTATAAGGATTGAGAAGTGATTTTGTTACAATAACCAATGTTGCTGATTTAAGGCTAGCTGAAAGTTCCGGTAATGTGCTGGGATCAATTAGACTTTATATTCCTGTGAAGTGGATCCTTCACAGGAACCATCTTATGATGATAAACCATGCGACGTTGATAAACCCATATTTCATGAGTTCTTTTGTGCTTAATTAGAGTGATTTATCCAACTCTTCACCTACTTATTCACATTAATTGCATGGTTTTACTTTCCCTTCCTTATTATGTCATATTGTGAAAAACATGTTTCCTAACCTTTAAAATTGATTAATTTAATTACCATTATTTCCATTCGATGCCGTGATTAGTGTGTTGAGTAGTTTCAGATTTTCTAAGGCAGAATGACTTAAAGGATGCAAAAGGAAACATACAACAATGGAAGGAGAAAGCAAAACGGAGCTTTAAAGAAAGTGGTATCCACGCGATCGCATGGATGACGCGATCGCGTGCCAAGCACGAATCAGCAGCGACGCGGCCGCATGACTGACGCGACCGCGTGGCAAGGAAAAGCTCCGAATGACGCGACCGCGTGACCCACGCGGACGCGTGACAGAGGCCACGCACCAAAAATTACAGAATACGCCCCCAGTGAATTCTGAAGCCCTTTTTGGCCCAGATCCAAGTACAGACAGCATAGCCCAGAGGTTATAAAGTGTGGGAATGCTTCTATTCAAAGAGAGCTTGCATATTTTTACCTTTCAATGATTTAGATTTAGTTGAGAGGGAGATCTTCTCTCTCTCTTTTAGGATTTAGGATTTCTTATTGTTTTAAGAGTAACTCTGGATCCCAGGTTTAATGTTCTTTTAGTATTACTTCTATTTATTTATTCCAACATTTGAATTGATTATTATAATTTGATTTATGAATTCTCTCATGTTACAGACTGTTAATTGAATTAATGATAATTGAGGTATTTTCAGTTTATGATTGTTCTCTTTGATTTAAGTTACCATTGCTTCCCATCTAAGGACCTCTTTATTATTCCAGCAATTTTACTTTTTCCCCTTTTGGTTCTGGTTAAGAATTTAGTAACTCAATAGTTATTAAACTCAACACAATTGATAATCGTGATCTTGCTAATTGAGCTGAACTTGAATAATCCCAACCTTTTCTGAGGAAATAATTAGGATTCAAAAGTAAATTTAATTAGTCCCTTGACTTTCCTTTGCCCTGGTAAAGGTTGACCAAGTGGAGTTTAGATTCAACTTTCATTATTGTTGAGAGAGATAACTAAGTTGGACCTCTAATTTCTCTACCTTACTAAAGGTTGCTTTACAGTTATTATTTATTTTTTTTGCCATTTAATTCACTTGTCATTTAAATTACTTGCTTCTCACCTTCTAAACCCCGATTACAACCTTTATAACCAATAATAAGAACATACTTCCTCGCAGTTCCTTGAGAAGAAGACCCGAGGTTTGAATACTCGGTTAACAATTTCTAAAGGGATTTGTTACTTGTGACACCCAAAACGTTTGTATGAAGGGACTTTTGAAGGTTTAGAAACTATACTTGCAACGAGAATTTATCCGCAATTTTCTAGACCACGCAAAAGTTCTCTCATCAAAATGGCGCCGTTGCCGGGGAACTGCTAACGTGTGCCTTATTATTGGTTATTGTAAAATATTTTTCTTTTGCTTGTTTATTTACTTTTGTTTTTCCTTTTTTATCTTTATTTGCTACTATGAACTCTCACCCCTCTCGCTTTGAGTTTGGTTCTAATATTATTAAAGGAAACGGAAGTTACAGCAGGAATGTGCATCAAGGTCAGACCAATCAAGGATGGATGGAACCAAGAGGATCTAATCAACCCTTTTGGCAGCAACACCCTCCGAGATATCCTGGACAGAGACCATTCTACCGTGCATACCCAGCTGAAAGACATGGTGGACAACCTTGTAATTACCAACAAGCCCCACCCCGTGCATATGAACCATCCTTTCAACATAACCTCGAACCACCACACTCACAAGCTTTTCTTCACCATTCGCCATCATATGATCCTTCCTTACCCCAAAACCAATCCAATCGTTCCCAATCATCACCACCTTCCTTTGTATCATGTCCAAGTCTGGCAAACCGCGAAGCAAAGGATCGCCTAAAAGAAACAGTAATTAAATTTCAAACAACCGTTCAACAACTAGAGCAAGCACTAATTCAATGGGCCACCAGGCGCTCAAATATACAAGGATCAACCACAGCTCCATGTGGACAGCCCGACGAAGAGCGTAGCATGAAAGAAATATTAGAGACTCCAGTGGACAAGACAGAGAATGAATTCGTACTAGAACAAGTGGAAGAAGCTGTCCTTGTTCAAGAAGAAGAGTTGGTTGAAGATCTAGGCGATGCTGAACTTCCTTGGGAATCCAGAATTGAGGAAAACTCCGTCCAAGATGCCATAGTTAATGCTAAGGAGGATACCGTACAATCTCCAAGGCAAGTCGTTTTCGAAGAATCAGACGGAATAATCCAAGAAGCAAATTTCCTTGATGATGATCATCACAAGTCTAGTTCTCCTAGTGATGAACTTGCGTCCGCAAGTGAATTCTATGAGATCGAAGAATCTTCCCCAAGTGAATATGAAAGTGATGCGGAGGTAGATTTCTCTCAACCTCCAATCTATGACTCGAGTGATGAGGAAGACATAGAAGACTTTGACCAAGATACAGATACAATTGAAAATCTTTGTAAGGAAGTGGAAGAATTCATAGAAGAACACAAGGAAACGGAACTTGCAGAACCACCAAAAACACCTATCCCAAGGCCATTACCACCCAATACAAGCTTCAAGTGGGTACAATCCTTAACTTATAATTTTACTTATTCACTTGAATATGGTTTGCTTGAAACAGATGGCCAGCTTAGAGCTCTCTGCGGCTTTAAGAGTAAGAGGGAAATGGCTCGTATTCAGAGCTGGTGCACCAGGTTCAATAAGGTTCCACGCTTCACCTCGAAGTACACGGATTGGTATCATGCTCAATTGCATGGATCACAGAGAACGTTTGGTCACCACGGTGAGATTCCACTTTTTAAACCGCCCGGATGGAGACATGTAGACCAAGACGGAGGCGGATTTAAACGCAAGGCTTGGAACCCTGAGGTTTATTCTGACATTTGTTACCCCAGGAGCCTAAAAATTTATTTGAAGCTGCTCAGAAGCTTTACATGCCTAGTTTGGGACCCCGGAGGCTATTGGCATTCCATGCACTGGTGGAAATTTTTGGACGAATTTAAACACAAACCACCATAACAGGATACTCTTCCAATGTCCAACTTAAGGACTTTAACTAAAAGTGTTAGGTGGGAGACAACCCACCATGGTATGGCCGCTTCTTTTTCAACTTATTTCTTGTTAATTGTTTTCATTTTTCCTTTTTCATTTTAATTTATTAAACCTGGAATCACGCATAAGCATTCATGATAGTCATTGCATTCTGCATTTTTCAAGCATATTAAAAAAAAAAGGGGTTGCACGACGCGACCGCATACCCCATGCGATCGCGTCATATCGCGAAAAACACCACCCATGCGACCGTGTGACCCACGCGGCTGCGTGATATATATATCGGCGTAAGGATCCAATGAACAGAAAGTTGGGCTGGAATCGTGCGGCCCTTGTGCGTTTCGCACAATTTAGCCCACGCGATCGCATGCCCCATGCGATCGCGTCACTTACCCAATACCAATCCCACGCGACCGCATAAGCGACGCGATCGCGTCGCATGGATTTTACATCACCCCAAAAGGAGACAGAGAGTTGCGCTAAAATGGCGCTAGAGTCGTGCGTTTAGCACAACTTCCAGCGACGCGATCGCGCGACCCATGCAATCGCGTCACCCTTCTTTCCCCCCTCTCATGCGATCGCGCACCCCACCCGATCGCGTCACTCCCATTCTCGTCCCAACCACGCGACCGCGTGCTCCACGCAGCCGCGTGGATTCGGAAATATAACCCCCCAGCCCGCGAACCCTATTAGTCGTGAGCCCCCCCACCCCCAACCCTCTTCTTCCTCTCTGCTCCCTCTCCCTCCAACACCACCCAGCACCACCCAACCGCCACCGCCGGCCACCCAGACGCCGCCGCCACCCCGTACGCCGCCGCCCCAACCCCCCTCCCTTCTTCTCCCTTCCTCCTCCCCCCTCCCCTCTCCGCCACTGCCTCCGCGACCACTGCCTCCGCGACCACCGCCACCCAGCCGTGCCCCCCCTCTCCGCCACCCAACCACACCCCCTTCTTCTATCACCAACCCAAAACCCTCGCCGCCACTGCACCCTCGCCACCACCGCGTCGCCGTGCACCACCACCGCGCCGGACGCCGCCGCAGCCACCTTCTTCTCTGTTTCACCCCTTCCGCTTACCAGGTTCCGCAACACGCAACCTTTTTTATCTGTTTGTCACTTTTTTATTCCATTTATGTTCATGATTAGGATAGCTAGACTTGCATGTTGTAGTGGATTTTTTGGTTGTTAGGTAGCTTAGGCTGTGGTTAGTGGATCTAGGTCTGTTTACTTGCACTGTTCTTACTTCTGTTTTATCCTATGTGCAAATCTGTTGCTGCTATAATCATGTTTCATATGCTGCTTTCTTGTATGTTGCTGTTGTTTACATTGAGTTTTTATGTTTATTTTATATCTATGTACATGCAGCTTGCTTTCTTTTAATTCATATGAACTGATCTGATTGCTGTTTATTTTCCGGGACAATCCATTTTTAGCCGGAGTGCTGCCCAAATTTTTTTAAAAATTGTTTTCATTCTTGTTTTGGTTTGGCAACTCTATTTTATTCTGCTTTCCCCAAACCATTTCATGAATGCTAGGGCCACTTTCTTTTCCTCTTTTGATTTCCTGGTTCTTAACATGCATTTGTGATTCACTGATTCCAATTTCTGATTTCTTTATTTCTATTTGAATCAGCATCACCCTGTTTTCTTTATTCGATTATGAGTACTTATATTCTTACCTGTGAATCCTTGTTATATGGAATTTTTTTCTATGCCACTTACTTTCCTAACTCACTGATTTTAATTTACTAATTTCTTTTTCAAATCTTAACCATTCTAACCCTTTTGATCCCTTTTCTGATTATTTTCACTTTCCTCTAACTTTCTAACCATGGCATATTGTTTATTTTCTTTCCATTTAACATTAATTCAATCCCATTCCAATTACTCATTTTCCTTATTTTATTTTTCCCTTACCGCTTTGAGTTTCCTTTGTTTAATTGCCTATTTGCTTTCCTATATTTTTTTATCCATTCCTGGTTTTCTATTTTTCAGGATGTCTGCCTCACAAAGGAAAGGCAAAGGCAAGGCCACCGGCAAGCGCAAGAGAGGAGATTCCTCCCAGTCCATCATTGCTCTAATGCACGATTCATCATGGCGGGAGAAGAACTTCACACAGCAAGAAAAAGCTGACCAGCTGCTCCCTTCGACTGATCTTATAAAATTTGCAAACCGGTACTGTGAGCTGAAGTACCCGACTTTTGCAGACTCCAGAAATCTATACCTGGAACGTACCTTGAAGATTCCAGAAGCCCTCCAGCAATACACTATTGAGCAAATCAAGCAAAGGGGTTGGCTCTTTCTGGAGAGATCACTGACAGAGGTCAATACATCTTGGGTCAGGGAATTCTATTGCAACTACTACCTTACTACCCTTGATGCAGTAAACCTGAGGGGAAAGCAAATTCTGGTCACTGAGGAGGCCATAGAGACCATTCTCCAGCTTCCAGCCAAGTCCGATCAGCCAGATGATTATGCACAGGCTGAGGAGGACATGGGCCAGATGCAGTTTGATTGGGATGCTGTGAAGGCACGGATTGCTCTCGACCCTACTGTTCCTTGGGAGATGGGTCAGAACACCACTATGCCTCGAAGGATCAAGAGAGTGTACTTAAATGATGAGGCTCGGCTATGGCATCAGATCTTGAGCAATTATGTGATGCCGAGTACTCATGAGACTGAGATCCCGGTTTCCATGATCACCCTCCTCTGGTGTGTTCTGGAGGGTAAAGACCTGTACTTGCCTCGTTTTATCCGGCATTATATGGCCAGGGCCCACGTTCTAGGCACCCTCCCCTTTCCTTATCTGGTTACACGGCTAGGCCGTCAGGCTGATGTGCCTTGGGAGGATGCCGATGAGCGACCACCAGCAGCGGACTGCAGGAAGATCATCCCGCACAGCAGGAACTTCCTTGCCTTGGGCTACAGACCACCACCTATCACTGCTCCTGATGAGACAGCCCCTCCGTCTGCTGGACCCTCTTTATCCACAGCTGCCCCAGCTGCCCCTGCTGCCACCACTGCACCTCCACCCGCCTTTGAGCCGGTTTATCGCCTCATGCACCGTCTATTCCGCCAGCTTGATCAGATGGAGCGCCGTAACAGGCGCCGGTATGAGAGATTGGAGCGCCGCAGCAGGCGTCGCTATTCCCACCTAAAGCTGATGATCAGACAGGGCGCCGACATCCCCTCCGAGCCCGAAACCCCTTCAAAGCCATCAGAGGAGGAGGAGGATGAGCACGAGGAGGAGACTCATTCCCAGGCGGAGACTCATCAGCAGGCAGCCACAGAGCAGGCTGCCTCGCATCAGAAGGTTATGCCCCAGATAGAGACTGCAGATCCGGAGATCCCGATCCAGTCAGTCCCCCCTCTACAGCAGCCAGACTCTCAGCTCACCATCGCCACAGAGACCCCAGCCGCTATCCCTACCAGTGATGACACTCCTTCACACCCGGCTTGATTGAGCATCGAGGACGATGCTTTATTTTAAGTGTGGGGAGGTCGCCATCTCTGGCGTTTATTTTGGTGAACTACTACATACTTTTTCTTTTATTTTGGATATTTTTCTGTATTTTTCTCTTTTTCTTTTATTGTTATTTTATGAGTACTTATACATTGCTACTTGTGTATTTTACTCTATTTTCTGCATTTTGCATTTTTTGTTCATATTTTAGTTATTTAGCTCATTTTAGTCATTTAGTTTAGTTTGCAATTCTGATTTATTAGTGGATTAATTAGCATAGTTTACCCTTTTTAGCATAAGATAGTATAGTTTAAATAGAAAAATATAAAAAGAAAGTAAACTAGAAACTTTAACAGAATCAAAACAACCCACACCTTGTATATATAGCATTACATGTTAGTTGACAACATTTCATCAAGGAGGAACATTAAAACTTTAAAAGCTACCCTAAATAATTTTTTCAAGAGAATAATGGGAATTTTTAACTAAACCTGCATACAATATATATAATTAATATATGATGCTTGAGTTAGAGAACACACAGCCTGTGAGTCTTGAGCTTAAATTGTATGGTTGCATTCAAACCATAATTTCATTTTTGTGTGTTACATTTCTTTTTATTCTGATGTTCTTTCCTTTGCTTTAATCTATATGTCCAATTATAGAATATAGAATAGATACATACCAAGAGAATGATTGAGGCCATCAATTGATTTTAGCTCACTCACCCCAAATTAGCCTGCCTTCTACATCACCCTTGTTAACCCCCTTGAGCCTATTAAAACCCCTTTATTCTATTTAGCCAAATTACTAGCCTTAAGCATAAAAACAAAAGAAAATCCCAAGTGAATCCTTGGTTAGCTTAAGATAGAAAATCATGAATAGAGTTAAATGTGGGAAACCTTTTGGGAACATGAGTGATAGAAACAAAAAGGTAGGAAAGTTAAAAAAAAAAAGAGAAATAAAAATAAATTTGGGAAGCATGCTCATGAGAAAATCTAAGTGATTTAATTATCATGTGCATTAAAAAAAAGTTATTTTTCAGCATCTAAATAAGAGGGAATACAAAAAGGAAATTCCCCAATGAAAACAATGCACATGAAATAAAAAAAATAAAATAAAAAGTGAAACATGAGCATGTAACAATAAGTGGGAAATATGGGAAAATAGGTACAGAAATTTTATTTTACTAAATATGTATGTTAGGTGAGATCTTAGTCTAATTAAGGATTCACTTATTAGCTCACTTAACCTTATACATATATCCTTACCCTTTGCCTTGACCCCATTACAACCTTAATTAAAGACCTCATGAGTTTTGGTATGACTATATTCTATAATTGTTGATTGGTTAGATGAAGAACAAAGCTATAGAAATTAAGAATAAAAAGAGAAATAGAGTGAATAAACCCAATAAACACTGAGTGACTAGAGAGTAAACACAAAATCCAGTAAGGGTTCTATAACTCATCAACATATATCTGTACTTAAATTACTAATTGTTTTGCAAGTTTGTACAAAGTTTTCTTTCCCATCTCATTTGCTAAAATGCTTTATTATTTAAGGGTTAGCTATATATATATATATATATATATATATATATATATATATATATATATATATCTCCTTGAGAATGTGAAATAACTTGACTACATGTAGGCTTTATATATAAGTGAATGAATTAGAATTGCATGACTCATTAGGTAGATGCATTTAGCATAGGTTGCATTTCATAACATTCCATCACTTTAACCTTAATTATTTACCTTGGATTTAGCATGAGGACATGCTAGTGTTTAAGTGTAGGGAGGTTGATAAACCCATATTTCATGAGTTCTTTTGTGCTTAATTAGAGTGATTTATCCAACTCTTCACCTACTTATTCACATTAATTGCATGGTTTTACTTTCCCTTCCTTATTATGTCATATTGTGAAAAACATGTTTCCTAACCTTTAAAATTGATTAATTTAATTACCTTTATTTCCATTCGATGCCGTGATTAGTGTGTTGAGTAGTTTCAGATTTTCTAAGGCAGAATGACTTAAAGGATGGAAAAGGAAACATACAACAATGGAAGGAGAAAGCAAAACGGAGCTTTAAAGAAACTGGTATCCACGTGATCGCATGGATGACGCGATCCCGTGCCAAGCACGAATCAGCAGCGACGCGGCCGCATGACTGACGCGACCGCGCGCCTTAAGCAGAACGCATATGACGTGGTCGCATGACTGACGTGACCGCGTGGCAAGGAAAAGCTCTGAATGACGCAACCGCGTGACCCACGCGGACGAGTGACAGAGGCCACGCACCAGAAATTACAGAATACGCCCCCAGTGAATTCTGAAGCCCTTTTTGGCCCAGATCTAAGTACAGACAGCTTAGCCCAGAGGTTATAAAGTGTGGGAATGCTTCCATTCAAAGAGAGCTTGCATATTTTTACCTTTCAATGATTTAAATTTAGTTGAGAGGGAGATCTTCTCTCTCTCTCCTTTAGGATTTAGGATTTCTTCTTGTTTTAAGAGTAACTCTGGATCCCAGGTTTAATGTTCTTTTAGCATTACTTCTATTTATTTATTCCAACATTTGAATTGATTATTATAATTTGATTTATGAATTCTCTCATGTTATAGACTGTTAATTGAATTAATGATAATTGAGGTATTTTCAGTTTATGATTGTTCTCTTTGATTTAAGTTACCATTGCTTCCCATCTAAGGACCTCTTTATTATTCCAGCAATTTTACTTTTTCCCCTTTTGGTTCTGGTTAAGAATTTAGTAACTCAACAGTTATTAAACTCAACATAATTGATAATCGTGATCTTGCTAATTGAGCTGAACTTGAATAATCCCAACCTTTTCTGAGGAAATAATTAGGATTCAAAAGTCAATTTAATTAGTCCCTTGACTTTTCTTTGCCCTGGTAAAGGTTGACCAAGTGGGGTTTAGATTCAACTTTCATTATTGTTGAGAGAGATAACTAAGTTGGACCTCTAATTTCTCTACCTTACTAAAGGTTGCTTTACAGTTATTATTTATTTTTTTGCCATTTAATTCACTTGTCATTTAAATTACTTGCTTCTCACCTTCTAAACCCCGATTACAACCTTTATAACCAATAATAAGAACATACTTCCTCGCAGTTCCTTGAGAAGACGACCCGAGGTTTGAATACTTGGTTAACAATTTCTAAAGGGGTTTGTTACTTGTGACACCCAAAACGTTTGTATGAAGGGACTTTTGAAAGTTTAGAAACTATACTTGCAACGAGGATTTATCCGCAATTTTCTAGACCACGCAAAAGTTCTCTCATCAGACGTGGGGTGCCAACTTATGTTAGCAAATCAGGTGAGGATATAGAGAATGTAGCTAGGCAAAGAGCCAAACCGGTAGCAAACCGGGTGATTACTATGGAGGACTGGCTTGTCCAGTTTGCAAGGCTGTTCAAGAACCCTGTTGGATTTGACTCTGATGCATATCTATATATTCACAAGGTTGGAATGAAGCTATATTCCGAAGCAATGGAGGATACTGCATTGGATGATGATGCTCAAGAACTGTTTGAAATTGCAGCTGATAAATTTCAAGAAATGGCAGCTTCGGCATTGTTTAATTGGGGGAATGTTCACATGTCTAGGGCGAGGAAGCGTGTATCCTTTGCAGAGGATGGATCAAGAGAGTCTTTGGAGAGTATCAAGTCTGCATATGACTGGGCTCAAACTGAGTACACAAGAGCAGAAACGAGATACGAAGAGGCCGTGAGAATCAAACCCGACTTCTATGAACGACTTCTTACACTTGGGTATCAGCAGTTTGAGCAAGCAAAGCTTCATTGGTGTTATTCGGTGGCAACCAATAAGGACCTGGACATTGGTGCTTCTGAAGAGGTTTTGCAGTACTATAACAAGGCAGAGGATAGCATGGAGAAAGGCATGTTGATGTGGGAAGGGATTGAGAAGCAGTGTTTGAATGGATTATCCAAATTCGACAACTCCAGTTAGAGAAAATGGATTTGCATAATCTTTTCCGGTATGTTTCTCCAGAGGAAGCCGAAGAGCAGGCTTCAAAGATGAGGTTACAGGTATATCTTTTAGGGGGAACGTTGTTGTATGAGCGCTCTGTTGTGGAATATAAGCTAGGCCTACCCACATAGGAGGAATGCTTGGAGGTTGCAGTTGAAAAGTTAGAACTAGCTAGAGATTCTTCGTCCGACATTGGCGTCATGATAAAAAATCACAGTTCTAATACAACAGCACTTGGAGGTATGTGAAGGAAAAAATATTAGCCATCATGTTTAAGACTCACATCCATTTTGAGTCTCAATTATTTCAGGGCACTAAGAACACATTATTAAATTTTAATAATCACAGGGTTCAAAATTGACGAGATGGTGCAAGCATGGAATGAGATGTATGATGGGTGGCAATTTGATGTTCCATCATTTCGACATGAAAACATTTTGAGGGATTTCATGGCCTCGTATACGTCAAACTTTAATACAGGACCCGACTTAATTGAGAATTTACATGATTGATATATTTTAACTAAATATATATAAAGCATTAATAAAACAGGAAGCCAAAAATATATTTATGTTTTTTGTGCACTAATTCTAATAATTTTATATAAAGAAAAAGGTATAACTTTTGTAGTTTTTACAAATAAATTTATTGATTTGAATCATAAAATTATCCATTATTTTTCGTAAAATTGGATTAGTTTTAATATAAATTGGTTACTGTAATTTGTTATTTTTTTAAAATTGACATTGCAAAATATTATATAAAATTCGTTTTTAAAAGATACATTACATAAGAATTTTTTAAAATAATTTGTTGAATTGAAATCAGCATTACATTTTTTATTTACTAGATTTTTTAAAATTATGAATAATTAAAATATGTGTCTTTGTTCTTTACAAATATATATAAAGTTAAATGCTATATATTTGGTACAACAATTCGCGCATTGCGCGGGCATTTACCTAGTTGAAAATTATAAGAGAATATCAATCACAAACAGAAAGAGTAAAGCAGAAACCAGGGATTGCATCGCATAGTTATGTGCAAAATAGGATTGGCTTCTGAAATGACATAATTCTTCATGACGATTTGATTTTTGGTCATTGTCAGATTCCATGACGTAACTGACCTCGCCTAGTAGAATAAGACTTTGTTACTGCTGTTGGATTGCATGTTAGTGCATATAATTCAATATTTTATTTTCTTCTAATCCTTTCAGTTAAGTTGTATTTATATAATGTCAATGATGACATTGTATCTCTTTGATTGTAGGGATTTTTTTCATATTCTTTTTTATTTTCTCCCCCTCCATGCTGCTTTGAATAGCTCATTGATGGTTGCTGAGATTGGATCATGTTTTCATTTCCATGTCAATTTTGAATGAAGTTGGGATGTCATTCTAGAAGGCATTGTTATATGTATAATTTTTAAATCTTTTATTAGGGTATTATGGTGTAAGTTTGTCATTCTTTTCGGTTGTAATAGCAGTATATGATTTCATTTATTGGCAAGGTAGTGAGGTGACCTGAATTTTTCAGTTGGAAAAAGGAAAAAAACCAATAAAATGATTGTTCAGTGTGTTGATCAGCTGAGGTTTGCTGATTATTTTGGTTGCCAAATTGCCATTTTGTAACATTATATGATTGTCATATAGCAAAAAGTATGTATTTTCATCCTGTATTCCTTTGTTACTACTTATATACTATCCTTTTCCACTTTTAAATTTACATATTGAGGAAACATTGGTGTTATACTTATAGGTTGTTATTGGCTCATTATGTGTTATGTTGGGGTGTGAAATTTGTAAAACGGTTAGAAACAAATTAGACCATATGAGCTTCTTAATTATTTTATATTTTAAAACCTCAACACTAACCCGGCAATTTTCCAGCCTTATAAATAAAGAAAAAAGAAAAACCTCAAATCGGAGGTTCCGAGTTACAACCCTTCAAATTTGAATTTGTCATTCCATAAATCAAAGCCTCTGGTTTTTATGCTTTTCAAAAACTGCGGTGCAGGGACAAATAATTTTAATATGAATTGTCAGAATATCCCCCAAAAACAGAAAACAAAAAAATAAAAAATTCAGATTCTTCATCTTTAGAAGCTGATAAAGAGTATCTCTAGGGAGAAGTCAGCTTTTAGCTATTTCATTTGTATAAAAAATAGAACTCATACAAAATCACTTTTTCTTTATTCAGTAGTCAGGTTTTGCAAGCCACAAAAAAAACCAAGCAGTTGATCAGATCAACTATCTTCTAGCCAAACATAACAATATAGAATGGTTCTCAAAAGCATGGCCAAGACCACAGTTTACCATACCATCAGAGGAAGGCAAAAGTAAGATAGATGTTAATGCTCACCAAGAGAGGCATAAGCAAACAATACCAAGAAGCCCTGTATTGCTGAGAAGAAGGTATCCACCTGTTAAGATAATATAAATACAAATGTGAGTTGTCAATATAGGTAGAATGGATATCCCTTAACTACAGTTGGGGTAAACAGAATCTTGCATCTCTCCCACAAATTATCTGAAACAATGATTAACTCCTCAGTAGCTACCTTGGCCTGCATTCAACTCTTTTTTAAAACTAACATAGTCATTCTGAACATGAATATCTTTTTTAAAGAGAAATATAATTATAGAAATAAAAAACGCAGCAAAGGCAAGGGGGAAAGACACGGTAGTAAATAGAAGACACGAGTTAGCGTTCGTAGTTATAATTTGGTGGTTAACATCCGTATACGTAATTACTTACTACAGTACATGGGGACACTTCAAATGAACTAGCATTAAGCTCAAATTCGTTTATTGATAGAATAAGTCGAAAAGTAATTTCTACAAATTTAATAGTAAATGAGCAAAATGACATAATCTTCCTAGTTCAATAAATGTCAATTCAATCAATGAATGCAAACTATACAATCATCAATAAAAGGTAATTAGTAAATGGAACGAAATAACCAATCATCCAAAAATCTGAATCATCTTCAAGCTGCCATTCCAGTTTCAGGGGCCACAACAGAAGACCCAGCTGGTATGGAACCCATCCCGGACTCTTCGTTACTTGTAGACGCACAAACCGGGATATTGGGACCAAGACTTGAAGTTTTCACTTGATCAATAAAAGCCGACTTAGCTGCTGAGGTTGGTGCTGTTCCACCACCAATGTTCCTATCTTTTTCCATCTTATGCTGATTTTTCACACTGTCATGTCTTTTGTGCTGATCACAAAGCAAACACCACAGTCCATTACAAATGCATGAGAGTAACATAGCTTATAAATCCATAACACAATATGACAGATTAGCATACAACAAATGTCTAGACATAGTTATAGTATGAGATACCTTAGGGAGGATGCTGCTGATATTCGTTTCTATATCATCGTCTACTGGCTCCTTTGGGATTCTACCAGGAGCATTAGGACAACTTTTGTTGTAGTGCCCTGTCACACCGCAGTTTGAACACTTTCTCTGTTGCTTGAATTTTGAGTTTTTCTTGGGAGCTCCCTTACTCTTCACCACCAATGGGTCACCAACACAGTCATCGTCTAAGTTAGCGTTACGTGGATTTTCACCTCACTTTTGGAGTTTTGTAATTGTGTCGACAACACTATTCATTGCTTCGACAAAATCACTTGAATTCTTACAGGCCAAATCCATCAACCTAGAACACTCAACACCCAACACACCCAAACGACACTTTAGTACCTTATCAGAATCACTTGGATCATCGACGTTTGACTTCATGAAGTCACTCTTCGCATTCTTCGTCCAACGCTTGCACACTAAGCTTTCTAGAATAACTTCAATGTGTTGGTGCTTTAGGCAGGTGAATATATGCATGCAGGGAATTCCTCTATTTTTGAACCACAGACACTCGCAACGGAGAATCCCCCGAACTCTGTCAAACTCAACCACATGATGAATCTCTGGCACTCCAAAAATGTTACACTTGAAGTATAGTTTTTCACCATCCTGAATTACCAACTCTGTATTCATTGCACAAGCACCCTCAATTTCCTTCCTGACCTCCTGGAACATGTTACGAGTGAGTCTTTGCAGCAAAATCTTCAAGTGTCGGCAAAGAAGTCACAAGTACTGGAGCGGTATATTTACTATTGAACTCTGCGACTCTTTCATTGTTCCTGTAATGGCTAACCACGGTCTCCATGTTATTGATGAATTCAAGAAGGGTATCTTTCTTTCTCACATATGCTTTTATTAGAGAGTTAATCCCTTCACACTGGGATGTTGTCCTGATTCGCCCAAAAAATTGGTCCCTCAAATATGCAAGAGCCCATAGATTCCTCATCTCATAGGTTTGGACGACCCAAGAGTTGCTTGATAAGTTATACCTGGCCACCATGTCTTCCCACCTGACCTCAAACTCTTCAACACTCACATTGGCATAAATCAATTGCTTGAAGTCCATTAGAAATCCACTGTTCTTAACCTTCTCACATGCATTCCTATGTAAGTGCCATGCACATAGTCGATGTGTTGCAGAAGGAAAGACCTGTTTAATTGCTTCTCTCATTGAAAGATCTCCGTCGGTGACAACTGCCGTAGGGTGTTTACTCCCCATTGCTTCCAAAAAAGTTTCCAAGAGCCACTTCTATGAACCAATATCCTCATTAACAAGAAGACCACAACCGAATACGACGGTCTGCCCATGATGATTGCTACCAGAAAATATAACAAGTGGTTTATTGTAGACATTCCTATTGTAAGTCGAATCAAATGTCAATACATCCCCAAAGCACTCATAATCAATGCGGCTAGTCCCATAAGCCCAGAATAAATTTTCCAATCGATTTTCATTACTTAATGTGTACTTGCCAAAGAAATAAGAATCGTTCCCAGCTTTACCTCTCAGATAGCTTATTGCAGCATTTGCATCACCACCCTTCACCTTTTCCTTCCTATATTGAGTAATGAGGTTGTACATGTTTTTTTGGTTGAATGGCAAGTTTGCATATCCACCTTTTTGAGCAGCCAAGTATCCCAAGATGTGACAGGTCCTGATGCCTATGTCGTGCAAATTCTTTGCCTGAGCTTTATCCGAGACACTGAATGTGCGATACTCAGGCATCATGCTAACGTCGAGTGGAGCAACTAATTCATGAGAGTACTCTTCGTAGAACGAAACAACCTTCCATTGCTGAATTTTTGTATCTAGTCTTGCATGAATTCTAGCCGGGCAACAACTTCGAGTTAGGGGTCGGTGGTCCCTGATTCTTTCGTCCTTTTCAACCTCTTCCTTTCTTGAGCCCGCCCGATTGCAAACAATTTGGCGCATAATTACGGAACCATCACTATCGCGTCTGACTTCATCCAACCTCACAGCGAAACCGTGCATCATTGCATAAGTCTTATAGAATCGATAGACAGCTTCCTCATCTGTAAACTGAAGTTGCATGATATATTCTTGTGACAGCTTTGCTATTCTCTTATCTTGAGGTCTATCTTCATCAGCCTCTGAATCGTCGTCTAAAAATTCTAGATCGTCTCCACTAGGGAACCCAACATCGGAGTCTGATCCGAAAAAATCGCCATCCGACGGATTCATCTCCCAAAAACGAAGATACACCTCCAATTTATAAAAAATAAACAAACACATCACGACACAATTAACATTTCACAGATATGTAGACTACAAAAATTACCACTAATTCAAATAAAATACAGCAACACCTTTTAAGGAACTAAAAGTTTTTAATACAATCCATCTAATTGTATTTACTTTTATGTCCCTCATTTGGTTGACTATCTTCTTTGTATCTTAAAGATCTAAGCATAACAACATATATTTAGATTAATTTTTTTAAAAAATGAGCATCAATGATTTCATCACTTTAGAATTTCATTTGTAATGGTCTGTACGAAATAGAATGACATTCTCACCAAAATTGAGGTGGCTGCGGTGGTTAGTGTGGCTGCAGTGCTGCGGGCAGTGGGGCTGGGTAAATGGGTGGGTAGAGCTTGATTTGCCTTTTTCTTTCAATTTCAGAGAGGAATGGGGCTGAGGTGCATTGAGTTTCTGCAAAATAATAAAAAAATATAACTTAACTTTTTTAATGCTTACAGAAATTATATATCCAGTCCTCTTATAAAAATATTTAATTACAAAGTTGTCCTATTTTAGTTAAGATATTAACTCAAACTAAAACTAAACATCCATAATAATTAGCATTAAATCATATCCAGATTCAACATGTATAGCATTTAGTTCAGTTAATACAAGTAACTACATTTATCCCATAATACATCACTAACCAATAATAAACTGTTATTTAGAATATCCAAAAATTATGTGCATTTATTTCATCCAAGCCTATATAAATCAGACTTCAGTTCCATACTTTGTTCTTTCCTAGTATAAACAATTCGATGGAGTCCTCAATAAATCTATGTTCTACACAATTCAAATAAGAGACAACGGAGTATCAATTTAAGACGCATCCATGTCCCAGGTTCCCCTCACCTTTTTTTATTTTTAAATATCATTTCTTTTCTCAGTAAAAGCATAAGTAAAACTACATTAAATACAATAAATCAGAGGAATGAAAGAGTCAAAATAATGTCATAGTCCGTACTCCATATAATATCCTCACTGCCTGAATATAGTATGCTGTCTAGTTGAAAATGTGTACTATAATATCGGTGCCCAAGATTCAGAAAAGAGTTCATATAGTTACAGTTTTCAGGATCTCATCCTCTAACATGCAAGATGATTATTAGGTATACATAACATCAGCTAGTAACAAGAAGAGTGTGGCATTCTTATGTCTAATACATTTCAAACTCTTACCAAATCTTACCCTTTGCAATTCTGGAAAAGTTTACTCTATATCAAGTAACGAATTCATATATACTGGATTAAACTGCAAAAATTAAAGAAAAAAAAACCACGTGCAAAAGCACCATTCCTAGAGGATGTAATTTATACAGTCTAACATAATAAATGCATCCATGACCAATTACACGAATTAATCTCGTGACCTTAAGGTCATACAAAGATAACTCAACCATTGCTCCAAGACATCTCTTTTATCAAAATGCAAATAGTTTAAGATAAATTTCAAACCAGCATAACAACACCTTTTCTGTTTGTTGTACAGTATTGTAAGACCTCGTGTAATGCCACTGGTTTGATATCTAACACTACCCTCCAACCAGGTTACAAGAGTAGGATCAACAGCTGCAAGAAATGCAGTGGGGTCATGAAGGTAAACCCCTGCACAGAAAAAAACACATACATTAGAAAAAAAAAAGCAAAAAAAAAACAGGTTAAAGTCAATATAAAATGCAGAGGCAGCAGCTGAAAAACCAAGGATTTTCCCGTTTCAGAAACAGAAACGTCTACCCAAAACATGTTATAGTTGTGAGCTCAAGTAAAAGATAACTATAACAACAAGAAAAGATTATAATTACTATAAGTGGATTATATTAATTTCACAGATTTGAAGTCAAATTCCATCTACTTGCGCAGGGACCCAATTCAACAAAGCAACCGTTGCTTACCAACTTTTCGTTTTTCTATACAGCAACTCGCTGACAAATGCTTTCCATAATTCCACATAATCATCTTTTAATATTTGGTACACAACGCTTACTCTTTCTGTCACTAATTAATTGCAACAAGATAAAATAAAAAAACAAAAGAAAACACCAACAACAACACGACATCAGCAACTATAACATGAAAAGTTCGGAAAAATAACACAACAACATCGAAGGTGTATCTGATCAAAATTAAATCTACTCTTATGCCAATTACATACTTCAATTCCAATTAACTCAGTTCAGAACAAAATTAAAGGACATCAAGCAAACAATGAACAGCACAAAACTCAGGCTAGAATAAACCAATATAAATACTACAAAATGATTCCAAGTCACAGCAAACGGAATTCAAATTCCATCTAACGTAGATCATGAACAAAGTTAAGTAGTTAATCACAATACATGATTCCTATTCCCCAGTCACAGAAAATAAGACATGCAGAACTAAAAATCATGAACAACTTAGGTTAAGGATCTTAATGATAAAAAGTCTATTATTGAATAATGTGTATTTCTTGATTCAAAATTGGTGTCTTAGGCATCAACAAGTTAACGACTGTGACTAGGACAAGTATAAAAGGATACTATAGGAGTATAGTAGATATAGTAGAAAAATTGATCTGATTAAAAACTATGATGAGTTAAATATCTCTTTAATAGAAGTTCCAATGATATACTGTGATAACTTCAGTGCAGTATTATTAGCTGTCAATCCTATTTTACATTATAAGTCTAAATATTTTAAGACATACTTGTATTTTTTTAGAAATCATGTAAATAACAAAGAAATCGGAATATACCAAATCTCAAAAACTGTGCAAGTGGATGATATTTTCACAAAGGTTATACAGTCATAAAACTTTCTACACTTCAGAGACAAACTTAGCATTAGTGATCAAGGTCAAATCAGCACAGCAACAGCAGTTTTCTAGAAAGCATAATTTAGAGATGATGAAGATCAAAGAAAAAAGAAACAGCTTAAAAAATAAGAAAATTAGAGATAATGATAGGAGTTACGGTATGTATATATCTTAGTAAGGACTTTCTTAATTATAGTTAGTAATGGGTTAGCACAAATTAGTTATAATTAGCTTAGTTATAGCTAGAGGTTAGTAAGAAGGAGTACATGCTAACAACTTTTGTTAGTTAGTTTATAATAGTAATTTCCTTTCTCATTGAAATTCACTTGGCTTTCACCTCATGTCATAATAGAATCATCTCATTTTGATTGATTCAATGTATCTCTCAACCAATTCCTCTTCTTCCTTCTCTACCCTCTAAGGCTTGGGATTTTTTATTTCAAACAAAATGATTCTAAGTCGCAGCAAACAAAATTCAAAATACAGCTAACAAAAATTATGAGCAAGATTAAGTAATTAACCAAAAAAAATTATTTCTATTTCCTAGTCACAGAAGATAAGATATTCAGAACCAAAAATCAAGCACAACTTTAAAATTTCAGAATTAGTAACCACAAGCATCAACAGCGCAAAACTCAGGCTAGAATACACACATAAATGAATACTATACAAATACAAGTTTCTTCAAATCCTCTACCAACTCTTTAGGGTTCAGTTATAGCAAAATACAACACAAAATATCTGTTTAATCTTAATACTTATAAAATTAAGCATACTACAGAATAAGAGCAGTTGGATAAGAGGGCCACCATCAACACCGAAACAATCACAAGCATACAGAACATGTGAATATTATTATACCAAACATAATAATAAAATAGCTCTTCTAATGCATCTCCAAAAATATCCCAAATAAAGAAAACTACATAATCTGATCCACCTGGTTCAGAAAGCTACATACATTAGAAAAATTAAGAATCAACTAAGAGAAAAATAAAAAGAAAGCATGGTTGATTCGATTCAATTGACTGAGATGAAGAATCAAACAGGGCTGAGAAGCTGAGAGTTTAAATGTTAAACCTCAATATTCAAGTAACATGACTCCATTATTGTTATTATTACACCCTTCTGATGTCACAAATTCAATACATATTATGGTCCGTTGACACTAGTGTATTCACAACTTGGCCACATCATTCTGATTCATACCTTAAGTAGAAGAAAAAGTCCTAATAAGCTTTCATTACAATTTTTTACAAAGAGTTGGGGCTTTGGTTCGAAGTTCATGCCATTGATAATTACGAGAGGCATGAAGCCGTGAATCAGTAACATAGGCAATGCAAATTTTAACAAAGTTCACCATAATGAGTAACAACAAGCAAAAGCACTGAAGGAACACTCAGTAATATAGGCAGTTCAAATTTTAACAAACCTCATCATGATGATTAACAACAACAAAAAGAACTGAAAGAACAGTGAATCAGTAACATGGGCAGTGCAAATGTAAATTTTAAAAGTTATCAACTTAAAATTTATCATCAAATACAATCAGTGAGCAAAGCCAAGTATTCAAGCACTGACTGAGCATTCTGTTCTGATTCTGTGACTGAGAAGCAATAAATTCAGCAACAAGTGCAAGTTACAGCAATAAATTTAACAAATCCTAGTAAAGTACCGATTTACAGCAAAAAGGCGAATTTATTGATTACCAATTCAGCAACATGCGGGAACACAGGGAGAAACATATGCAAATTAACCATGCACAACCAGTTGTTTAATGCCTTTTTAATCAGAATAAACAACCAAAACTAGTGCATGGATGATATTCACATAAAATCAGATGAAAAAACCTGTTTACAGAGGTTTTCAAGGAACTCAGACTATGTACTGGGTTTCATGTCATTGAATTTAACAATGAATGAATGCTTGATGAGCTCAATTATCATTTCGCATACATATTACCATAGTTCTCACTCACTAACAATGTACCTCCTAATTGCCCATAAAACCCTTATCATAGTCATATCATATTTCATTAAAAAATCAAAACGCATACATAAAATATTTATTAGTGTTTAACCAATGCAACCCATTAAGTCCTAACAAAATTAGAATTTAAATCAAAGGGATGCACTAATCATGGACTTCAACACCACATCTAACTTTCATAGTAAACAATCTCAAATACAATGATCACCAATATCCAGCAAATAAACAATAAATATACAGCAACAAGTTAGCAAATAAACAAGAACAAGACCTAAATAGAAAATCCAACAAATGAAGTCGCAGCAACCGAACAATTTGACAAATTAGGATAACAGCAGCCCAATAATTTAGCAAATCAACTTAAGAAATTCAATAACAGAAAATCACCACAAAAAAAGGTAACACAAGAACACAAGAACAATTAGCAAATTAAGAAGTTCACAATAACAGTTTAAACATTTACCAGAAGAACACTAATGCAAGTGCAATCATCATGCTAACATGTTTTCTGCAAAGATGCTATTTGTACAGCTAAAATTTCCTAATTACTATGATCCAATTATTCTAATTTCACATGCAATCAACTTAATAAGTTTCTAAAAGCTAGAAAGTATAAAACCAACTAGAAATATGGTTAAAGCAATTCATCAAACATGTTGAGTGCGGTAAAATTAAAACGAAATAAGAAAATTCAAAGCTTGATTTCATCGTGATAGAGAAGAGAACATAACTTTTGTAACTTTAATTTAGTCTACCAAAACATCCAAACCAATACCAAATAAAATAAGTACTTACTGTAATATAAATCATAGGTTGCAGAGTTTGAAGAAGAGTATTGGTGTTGTGCGAGTGTATTGTCTGGTGGCGGGTTTAGGGAACTCACGGTGGGGACAAAAGAGAGCAGTTTGAAGGCTGTGTGGAGCGCGCGGGTTGGTCGCAGAGTTTGAAGCAGAGCAACGTGGCTTCCAGACGCACGCGAACTCGAACGGTGAACGGCGATTGAACGCGAACGATGAACGCCGAGTGATAAACCCATATTTCATGAGTTCTTTTGTGCTTAATTGGAATGATTTATTCAACTCTTCACCTACTTATTCACATTAATTGCATGGTTTTACTTTCCCTTCCTTATTATGTCATATTGTGAAAAACATGTTTCCTAAGCTTTAAAAAAATTAATTATTTTAATTACCTTTATTTCCATTCGATGCCGTGATTAGTGTGTTGAGTAGCTTCAGGTTTCCTAAGGCTGAATGACTTAAAGGATGAAAAAGGAAACATACAAAAATGGAAGGAGAAGGCAAAACGGAGCTTTAAGGAAACTGGTATCCACGCGATCGCATGGACGACGCGATCACGTGCCAGAAGCAAAGAAGCAGCGACGCGGCCGCATGACTGACGCAACCGCGCGCCTTGAGTAGAACACCCACGACGTGGACGCGTGACCGACGCGACCGCGTGGAAAGGAAAAGTTCCAGATGACGCGACCGCGTGACCCACGCGGACGCGTGACAAAGGCCACGTATCAGAATTTACAGAATATGCCCCCAGCGAATTCTGAAGCCCTTTTTGGCCCAGATCAAAGTACAGACAGCATAGACCAGAGCTTATAAAGTGTGGGAATGCATCCATTCAGGGAGAGCTTGCATAATTTTAGTTTTCAATGATTTAGATTTGGTTGAGAGGGAGATCTTCTCCTCTCTCTCTTTTAGGATTTAGGATTTCTTCTTGTTTTAAGAGTGACTCTCAATCCAGGTTTTATATTTCTTTGTTTTAAACTTCCCTTTTACTCTATTTATTTATTTCAGTATCTGAGTTGGCTATTTACCTTTATAATTGGATCTATGAATTCTTTCATGTTACAGACAGTTATTTGAATTAATGATATTTGAGGTATTTTCAGTTTATGATTGTTCTCTTTGATTTAAGTTATCATTGCTTCCCATCTAAGGACGTTTTTATTATTTCAGCAATTTTACTTTTTTCCCTTTTGGTCCTGGTTAAGAATTCAGTAACTCAACAGTTATTAAACTCAACGTAATTGATAATCGTTATCTTGCTAATTGAGCTGAACTTAAATAATCACAACCTTTTCTTAGGAAATAATTAGGATTCAAAAGTCAATTTAATTAGCCCCTTGACTTTCCTTTGCCCTGGTAAAGGTTGACTAAGTGGAGTTTAGATTCAACTTTCATTTTAGTTGAGAGAGATAACTAAGTTGGACCTCTAATTTCCCTTATCTTGCCAAAAGTTGTTTTACAGTTATTATTTATTTTTAATTGCCATTTAATTCACTCGTCATTTAAATTACTTGCTTCTCACCTTCTAAACCCCGATTACAACCTTTATAAACAATAATAAGAACATACTTCCTCGCAGTTCCTTGAGAAGACGACCCGAGGTTTGAATACTCGGTTAACAATTTTTAAGGGGTTTGTTACTTGTGACACCCAAAATGTTTGTATGAAAGGACTTTTGAAGGTTTAGAAACTATACTTGTAACGAGGATTTATCCGCAAATTTCTAGACCACGCAAAAGTTACTCTCATCAAAATGGCGCCGTTGTCGGGGAACTGCTAACGTGTGCCTTATTATTGGTTATTGTAAATATTTTTTCTTTCGCTTGTTTATTTATTTTTGTTTTTCCTTTTTATCTTTATTTGCTACTATGAACTCTCACCCCTCTCGCTTTGAGTTTGGTTCTAATATTGTTAAAGGAAATAGAAGTTACAGCAGGAATGTGCATCAAGGTCAGACCAATCAAGGATGGATGGAACCAAGAGGATCTAATCAACCCTTTTGGCAGTAACACCCTCCGAGATATCCTGGACAAAGACCATTCTACCGTGCATACCCAGCTGAAAGACATGGTGGACAACCTTGTAATTACCAACAAGCCCCACCCCGTGCATATGAACCATCCTTTCAACATAACCTCGAACCACCACACTCACAAGCTTCTCTTCACCATTCGCCATCATATGATCCTTCCTTACCCCAATACCAATCCAATCGTTCCCAATCATCACCACTTTCCTTTGTATCATGTCCAAGTCTGGCAAACCGCGAAGCAGAGGATTGCCTAAAAGAAACAGTAATTAAATTTCAAACAACCATTCAACAACTGGAGCAAGCACTAATTCAATGGGCCACTAGGCTCTCAAATATACAAGGATCAACCACAACTCTATGTGGATAGCCCGATGAAGAGCGTAGCATGAAAGAAATACTAGAGACTCCAGTGGACAAGACAGAGAATGAATTCGTACTAGAACAAGTGGAAGAAGCTGTCATTGTTCAAGAAGAAGAGTTGGTTGAAGATCTAGGAGATGCTGAACTTCCTTGGGAATCCAGAATTGAGGAAAACTCCGTCCAAGATGCTACAGTTGATGCTAAGGAGGATACCATACAATCTCCAAGGCAAGTCGTTTACGAAGAATCAGACGGAATAATCCAAGAAGCAAATTTCCTTGATGATGATAGTCACAAGTCTAGTTCTCCTAGTGATGAACTTACGTCCGCAAGTGAATTCTCTGAAATCGAAGAATTTTCTCCAAGTGAATATGAAGATGATGCGGAGGTAGATTTCTCTCAAACTCCAATCTATGACTCGAGTGATGAGGAAGACATAGAAGACTTTGACCAGGATACAGATACAATTGAAGATCTTTGCAAGGAAGTGGAAGAATTCATAGAAGAGCACAAGGAAATGGAACTTGCAGAACCACCAAAAATACCTATCCCAAGGCCATTACGACCTAATACAAGCTTCAAGTGGGTACAATCCTTAACTTATAATTTTACTTATTCACTTGAATATGGTTTGCTTAAAACAGATGGACAACTTAGAGCTCTCTGCGGCTTTAAGAGTAAAAAGGAATTGGCTTGTGCTCAGAACTGGTGCACCAGGTTCAATAAGGTTCCACGCTTCACCTCGAAGTACGCGGATTGGTATCATGCTCAATTGCATGGATCACGGAGAACGTTTGGTCACCACGGTGAGATTCTACTTTTTAACCCGCCCGAATGGAAACTTACAAATCAAAACGGAGGCGGATCTAAAAACACAGCTTGGGATCATAGATTATATTCTGACATTCGTCATCCCGGGAGGCTGAATATCTGTTTGAAGCTGCTCAGAAGCTTTACATGCCTAGTTTGGGACCCCGGAGGCTATTGGCATTCCAAGCACTGGTGGAAATTTTTGGACAAATTTAAACATAAGCCACCATAACAGGATACTCTTCCAATGTCCAACTTAAGGACTTTAACTAAAAGTGCTAGGTGGGAGACAACCCACCATGGTATGGTCGCTTCTTTCTCAATCTATTTCTTGTTTCTTGTTTTCAATTTACCTTTTTTTTTATTTTAACATTAACCTGGAATCATGCATAGCATTCATGTTAATCACTGCATCTTGCATTTTTCAGTTTAAAAAAAAAAGGGGTTGCACGACGCGACCGCATGCCCCATGAGATCGCGTCATATCGCGAAAAACACCACCTATGCGACCGCGTGACCCACGCGACCGCGTGATATATATATCGGCGTAAGGATCCAACGAACAGAAAGTTGGGCTGGAATCGTGCGGCTCTTGTGCGTTTCGCACAAATTGGCCCACGCGATCGCATGCCCCATGCGATCGCGCCACTTACCCAATACCAATCCCACGCGACCGCGTGAGCGACGCGATCGCGTCGCATGGATTGCATATCACCCCAAAAGGAGACAGAGAGTTGCGCTGAAACGGCGCTGGAGTCGTGCGTTTAGCACGAATTCTAGCGACACGATCACGCGACCCACGCGATCGCGTCACCCCTCTTTCCCCCCCTCTCATGCGATCGCGCGACCCACGAGATCGCGTCTCCCCCATTTTCACCCCAACCACGCGACCGCGTGCCACACGCGGCCACGTGGATTCGAAAATATACCCCCCAACCACGCGAACCCTATTAGTCGCGCAGCCCCCCTTCAACCCCAACCCTCTTCTCCTTCTCTATTCTTCTTCCCCCAGCCACCGCCGGCCAGCCACCACGCCACCACCCCTACGCCGCCGCCGCCCAGACGCCGCCGCCGTACCACCCCCTCCCCTTCTCTCTTCTTCCTTCTTCCTCTCTCCTCCCCTCTCCACCACAGCCACCTCCGCGAGCACCGCCCAGCCACCGCCGGCCATCCAACCGCGCCCCCCCTCCGCCACCCACCCCCTTCAGCCAGCAACAACCACCGCCCTCCCTTCCCCTATCCTCTTCCTCTCTCACTAACCCTAATACCTCCCTCCGCCACTGCCCCCTCAAACGCCACCGCGACGCCGTGCACCACCACCGCGCCGAACGCCGCCTCAGCCACCTTCTTCCCTGTTCGACCCCTTCCGCTTACCAGGTTCCGCAACACGCAACCCTTTTTCTCCGTTCGTCACTTTTCTGTATTTTTTATTCCGTTTATGTTCATGATTAGGATAGCTAGACTTGCATGTTGTAGTGGATTTTTAGGTTGTTAGGTAGCTTAGGCCGTGGTTAGTGAATCTAGGTGTGTTTACTTGCACTGTTCTTACCTCTGTTTTATCTTATGTGCAAATCTGTTGCTGCTATAATCATGATTCATATGCTGCTTTCTTGTATGTTGCTGCTGTTTACATTGAGTTTTTATGTTTATTTTATATCTATGTAACTGCAGCTTGATTTTTTAATTCATATGAACTGATATGATTGCTGTTTATTTTCCGGGACAATCCAATTTTAGCCGGAATGCTGCCCAAATTTTTTTTTTTTGAAAATTGTTTTCATTCTTGTTTTGGTTTGGCAACTCTGTTTTACTCTGCTTCCCCCAAACCATTTCATGAATGCTAGGGCCACTTTCTTATCCTCTTTGATTTCCTGGTTCATAACCTACATTTGTGATTCACTGATTCCAATTTCTGATTTCTTTATTTCTATTCGAATCAGCATCACCCTGTTTTCCTTATTCGATTATGAGTACTTCTATTCTTACCTGTGAATCCTTGTTATATGAAATTTTTTCTATGCCACTTACTTTCCTAACTCACTAATTTTAATTTACTAATTTCTTTTTACCATACTAACCCTCTTGATCTCTTTTCTGATTACTTTCACTTCCTCTAACTTTCTCACTATGGCATATTGATTTTTTTCTCTCCATTTAACATTAACTCAATCACATTTCAATTACTCATTTTCCTTATTCTATTTCTCCCTTACCGCTTTGAGTTTCCTTTGTTTAATATTGCCTATTTGCTTTCCTATTTTATCCATTTCCAGGTTTTCTATTTTTCAAGATGTCTGCCTCACAAAGGAAAGGCAAAGGCAAGGCTACTGGCAAGCGCAAGAGAGGAGATTCCTCCCAGTCCATCATTGCTCTAATGCACGATTCCTCATGGTGGGAGAAGAACTTCACACAGCATGGAAAAGCTGACCAGCTGCTCCCTTCGACTGATCCTATAAAATTTGCAAACCGGTACTGTGAGCTGAAGTACCCGACTTTTGCAAACTCCAGAAATCTATACCTGGAACGTACCTTGAAGATTCCAGAAGCCCTCCAACAATACACCACTGAGCAAATCAAGCAAAGGGGCTGGTTCTTTCTGGAGAGACCACTAACAGAGGTCAATGCATCTTGGGTCCGAGAATTCTATTGCAACTACTACCTTACTACCCTAGATGCAGTGAACCTGAGGGGAAAGCAAATTCTGGTCACTGAGGAGGCCATAGAGACCATTCTCCAGCTCCCAGCCAAGTCCGATCAGCCAGATGGTTATGCACAGGCTGAGGAGAACATGGGCCAGATGAGGTTTGATTGGGATGCTGTGAAGGCACGGATAGCTCTCGACCCTGCTGTTCCTTGGGAGATGGGTCAGGACACCACCATGCCTAGAGGGATCAAGAGAGTGTACTTGAATGATGAGGCTTGGCTATGGCATCAGATCTTGAGCAACTATGTGATGCCGAGTACTCATGAGACTGAGATCTTGGCTGCCATGATCACCCTCCTCTGGTGTGTGCTGTAGGGTAAGGACCTGTACTTGCCTCGTTTTATCCGGCATTTTATGGCCAGTGTCCACGTCCGAGGCACCCTCCCCTTTCCTTATCTGGTTACATGGCTAGGCCGTCAGGCTGATGTACCTTGGGAGGATGCCGATGAGCGACCACCAGCAGCGGATTGCAGGAAGATCATCCCTCACAGCAGGAACTTCCTTGCTTTGGGCTACAGACAACCATCTGTCACTGCTACTGATGAGACAGCCCCTCCGTCTGCTGGACCCTCTTCATCCACAGCTGCCCCAGCTGCCCCTGCTGCCACCACTGCACCTCCACCCGCCTCTGAGCCAGTTTATCGCCTCGTGCACCGTCTATTCCGCCAGCTTGATCAGATGGAGCGCCGTAACAGGCGCCGGTATGAGAGATTGGAGAGCCGCAACAGGCGACACTATTCCCATCTGAAGCTGATGATCAGACAGGGCGCCGACATCCCCTCCGAGCCCGACACACCATCAGAGCCATCAGAGGAGAGAAGGATGAGCACGAGGAGGAGCCTCATTCCCAAGCGGAGACTCATCAGCAGGCAGGCACAGAGTACGCTACACCACAGCAGGAGGCCCCACATCAGCTTGAGGCTGCAGATCCGGAGATCCCGATCCAGTCAGTCCCCCCTCTACAGCAGCCAGACTCTCAGCCCACCACCGCCACAGAGACCCCATTTACCATCCCTACCAGTGATGACACCCCTTCACACCCGGCTTGATTGAGCATCGGGGACGATGCTTCATTTTAAGTGTGGGGAGGTCGCCATCTCTGGCGTTTATTTTGGTGAACTACTACATACTTTTTCTTTTATTTTGGATATTTTTCTGTATTTTTCTCTTTTTCTTTTATTGTTATTTTTTGAGTACTTATACATTTCCACTTGTGTATTTTACTCTATTTTCTGCATTTTGCATTTTTTTTGTTCATATTTTAGTTATTTAGCTCATTTTAGTTATTTAGTTTAGTTTGCAATTCTAACTTATTAGTGGATCAATTAGTATAGTTTACCCTTTTTACATAAGATAGCTTAGTTATAGCTTAGTTTAAATTGACAAATATAAAAAAGAGTAAGCTAGGAACTTGAACATAATAGATTTAAATCCACAAAACTTATATATAGCATTACATGATGTAGTTAAGCTGACAACATTTTATCAAGGAGGAACATCAAAACTTTAAAAGCTACCCTAAATAATTTTTTTTATGAGAATAATGGGAATTTTTAACTAAACCTGCATACAATAGATAAATGATATATGATGCTTGAGTTAGAGAACACACAGCCTGTGAGTTTTGAGCTTAAATTGTATGGTTGCATTCAGACCATAATTTCATTTATGTGTGTTACATTTCTTTTTATTCTGATGTTCTTTCCTTTGCTTTAATCTATATGTCCAATTATAGAATATAGAATAAATATATACCAAGAGAATGATTGAGGCCATCATTTGATTTTAGCTCACTCACCCCAAATTAGCTTACCTTTTACATCACCCTTGTTAGCCCCCTTGAGCCTTTTAAAACCCATTTATTCTATTTAGCCAAATTACTAGCCTTAAGCAGAAAAAACAAAAGAAAATCCCAAGTGAATCCTTGGTTAGCTTAAGATAGAAAATCATGAATAGAGTTAAATGTGGGAAACCTTTTGGGAACATGGATGATAGAACCAAAAAGGTAGAGAAATTAAAAGAAATAAAATAAAATTTGGGAAGCATGCTCATGAGAAAATCTAAGTGATTCAATTACCATGTGCATTAAAAAAAAAGGGAGAATTATTTTTCAGCATCTAAATAAAAGGGGACACAAAAGAAATTCCCCAATGAAAACAATGCACATGGGATAAAAAAATTTAAACAGTGAAACATGAGCATGTAACAATAAGTGGGAAATATGGGAAAATAGGTAAAGAGATTTTTGTTTTACTAAATATGTATGTTAGGTGAGATCTTAGTCTAATTAAGGATTCACTTATTTGCTCACTTGACCCTATACACAAATCCTTACCTTTACCTTGACCCCATTACAACCTCAATTAAGACCTCATGACTTTCTGGTATGACTATATTCTCTAATTGTTGATTGGTTAGATGAAGAACAAAGCTATAGAAATTAAGAATAAAAAGAAAAATAGAGTGAATAAACCCAATAAACACTGAGTGACTAGAGAGTAAACACAAAATCCAGTGAGGGTTCAATAACTCATCAACATATATCTATACTTAATTTACTAATTGTTTTGCAAGTTTGTACAATGTTTTCTTTCCCATCTCCTTTGCTAAAATGCTTTATTATTTAAGGGTTGGCTATATATATACATGACTCCTTGAGAATGTGAATTAACTTGGCTACATGTAAGCTTTATATATGAATGAATGAATTAGAGTTGCATGATGCATCATTCATTTAGGTAGTTACATTTAAATTAGGTTGCATTGCATGACATTCCTTCACTTTAACCTTAATTATTTATCTTGGATTTAGCATGAGGACATGCTAGTGTTTAAGTGTGGGGAGGTTGATAAACCCATATTTCACGAGTTCTTTTGTGGTTAATTAGAATGATTTTTTCAACTCTTCATCTACTTATTCACATTAATTTCATGGTTTTACTTTCCCTTCCTTATTATGTCATATTGTGAAAAACATGTTTCCTAAGCTTTAAAAAAAATTAATTATTTTAATTACCTTTATTTCCATTCGATGCCGTGATTAGTGTGTTGAGTAGCTTCAGGTTTCCTAAGGCTGAATGACTTAAAGGATGAAAAAGGAAACATACAAAAATGGAAGGAGAAGGCAAAACGGAGCTTTAAGGAAACTGGTATCCACGCGATCGCATGGACGACGCGATCGCGTGCCAGAAGCAAAGAAGCAGCGACGCGGCCGCATGACTGACGCGACCGCGCGCCTTGAGTAGAACACCCACGACGCGGACGCGTGACCGACGCGACCGCGTGGAAAGGAAAAGTTCCAGATGATGCGACCGCGTGACCCACGCGGACGCGTGACAAAGGCCACGTATCAGAATTTACAGAATATGCCCCCAGCGAATTCTGAAGCCCTTTTTGGCCCAGATCCTAGTACAGACAGCATAGACCAGAGGTTATAAAGTGTGGGAATGCATCCATTCAGGGAAAGCTCGCATAATTTTAGTTTTCAATGATTTAGATTTAGTTGAGAGGGAGATCTTCTCCTCTCTCTCTTTTAGGATTTAGGATTTCTTCTTGTTTTAAGAGTGACTCTCAATCCAGGTTTTATATTTCTTTGTTTTAAACTTCCCTTTTACTCTATTTATTTATTTCAGTATCTGAGTTGGCTATTTACCTTTATAATTGGATCTATGAATTCTTTCATGTTACAGACAGTTATTTGAATTAATGATATTTGAGGTATTTTCAGTTTATGATTATTCTCTTTGATTTAAGTTATCATTGCTTCCCATCTAAGGACGTTTTTATTATTTCAGCAATTTTACTTTTTTCCCTTTTGGTCCTGGTTAAGAATTCAGTAACTCAACAGTTATTAAACTCAACGTAATTGATAATCGTTATCTTGCTAATTGAGCTGAACTTAAATAATCCCAACCTTTTCTTAGGAAATAATTAGGATTCAAAAGTCAATTTAATTAGCCCCTTGACTTTCCTTTGCCCTGGTAAAGGTTGACCAAGTGGAGTTTAGATTCAACTTTCATTTTAGTTGAGAGAGATAACTAAGTTGGACCTCTAATTTCCCTTATCTTGCCAAAAGTTGTTTTACAGTTATTATTTATTTTTAATTTCCATTTAATTCACTCGTCATTTAAATTACTTGCTTCTCACCTTCTAAACCCCGATTACAACCTTTATAACCAATAATAAGAACATACTTCCTCGCAGTTTCTTGAGAAGACGACCCGAGGTTTGAATACTCGGTTAACAATTTTTAAGGGGTTTGTTACTTGTGACACCCAAAACGTTTGTATGAAAGGGCTTTTGAAGGTTTAGAAACTATACTTGCAACGAGGATTTATTCGCAAATTTCTAGACCACGCAAAAGTTACTCTCATCACCGAGCGAACGCGTACGACGAAGAATGCGATCGAAAACACGAACGTGAATGGCAAACAAACGGCGACGGAAGCGGGGCCGAGCAGACAAAGATGACAGACTCCGAGGTCGAGGAAGCAACCGTGATCGGTGACAGCAAACAGGGGTTGAAGATTTAGAGCACGAGGGACGCTAGATGACGGATGGCGAATTGTGAGTGCGACGGACGGCGGCAGTATGACACTCCTTGTGGCGGTGGTGTAGGCTTATAGTGCTAGGGTTTTTTGGTTGGGTTTGGGTGATTTCTCTGACTGAAAGAAAGAAACGGAGAAAGGGAGAAAGAAACGAATGAGCTTCCCTTTTTTTGTGTAAACCGGCCTGGTTCCGGTTCGATCCGACCGGTCGGCTTTTGTGTGGTTCAACGATTTTTTGCCGGTTTTTTAATTACCAGTTTTATATGCCTGCTCGGTCTGTTAGTGTTATTAGTTTGCGATTAAACCGATCCGATCGACCGGTCCGTTCCAGTTTCGAGGTTTATTGTTGAGAACAAAAACCGCTATTAATTAAGCATCAACACATTTCGCGTTCAATAGTGAGGTTGCAATTTTTCATCTTTTTATTGCAATTTTTTTCTGTAGGAGCAGCATGAAAGAGGTCCTGATGGAGGACCATGCTCTACTCTCTTCATTGCAAATCTTGGTCCAAACTGCACTGAAGATGAACTGAGACAAACTTTCTCAGTGTGAGTTGTTGTGTCTATAGTAAAGTTGTTCATATTGGAGCAGTGCTGGACCTACTGGTTCTTGTTATATCTTGATCTTGCAATGTTCATCTTTCACTTGATTTTGAGGTTTTACTATCGAGCTTTAATGTCTTAAATCTATTTTCCAGGTATGCTGGATTCAACATGGTCAAAATCCGTTCTAGAGGAGGAATGCCGGTTACATTTGCTGATTTTGATGTGAGTCATAGTTCTTGTTCAATCCCCTGTTGGTCAGTGTAGTAAATTTTGCTTGCTTACCCCTTATCAATTTACTAACCTTTATTCTTTTACAGGAAGTTGAACAAGCTACTAAGGTCATGGAGCAGCTTCAGGGCAGCATGCTGTCGCCGTCAGATCGGGGTGGCATGCACATAGAGTAACTTCTAACCTAATGGTTTCTATTAATTTTAGATACTCTAGCTAGGATTGATGTCTTATGTCCCTAAATATTTTCTTGTAGATACGCAAGGTCTAAAATGAGGAAGCATTAGAAGAAAGGGAAGCAAGCCAACCAATGAATTTATGTTGTCTGAACCCTCTCAGGATTGTCATCATCAGCCAACCAATGAATTTTGCTTCACATGATTCCTAGAAGTCAAGAATTCAAAAAAGCATAGGACATTGTCAACATCAGCCAACCAAGATTTTTTGGTTTTATCAATTGCTTCAAAATTTTAAGATTTTTAAAATGGATAAACTCTATCAGTCTCATTAACTGCTACTATATATTCAGCATTTTTTGCTTTTGTTTTGTCATGTCTATACTTACCTCTTCTTTAATTATGAGATATTGAGATTAGCGCTATATTTTATAAAATATGAAGATATTGTGTCATGAGTCATGAGACTTGCATATATTAGAGTTTAGTGTACATTTTCATAAATAAAATGTTTCTGATATCATTCAAACTCAAAAAGGTGAAGTGTCATTATTAATTACCCTGTGATTTTAGTACCCTTCATAGATGCAAAAGGCTAACTCTGATTTGTCTGTGTCGCTGTCCAAGTTGGTTCAGAACTTCAGATGACAACCATCAAACCATGTTTGTTTGCTTCTCAACGCATGCATGTGCATGGACACGCACATGGAAAGTGAAAAGGGATAATTAAACCAATAATCTTTGAACTTAGAAGAAGCTACTCCATTTCATTTCATTTCAAGACCCCACAAACTCTCTCAAGTCAAAGAGGCCCTTTTAGGCACAATAGTGTGTACATGATTTTCCCTGAAGAATTTCAAAAACTTATATATTTTTTTACCTATCCTACTTTCACCCTGCTATTATACACATGCAAAATTAGATCACTGCAGAAAGATAGATAGAAAGATGCAAAATTACAAAATAGGAGGGAAAATAAACATATTTAGCATAACAAGAAAAAAGCAATTCTCAATTTTGATCAAGTATCAACCCCTTTCTAAATGTCATCTTCACATGAAGTCCTTCTTGCTTTGTTGTCCCTATCCCAATATGCAGGCCTCTATTTGTCAAGAGATAGCTTCCCACTGAATGATTCAAGTGACTCCTCTAACAGAGGACCCCTGTAATGGTGCTGCCTCTGCAGCGGCTCCGACCAGAGTCGGCCACTCCGGTTTCCCACATCATAACTTGGAGTTGAAATGTAACTTGTGTCCATGACCATGTCGCCGTCCAGTATACGAAGAACCTTGAATAAACAAGCAGAAATAATTTTAAAAATAGTTAGGCGGGGAACATGGTCAAATTCAAAAAACATGATCTAAACATACAGCATTAGCTTTTCCTATTGATTTTAACTTAAAACAGAGTTTGATCAAATTATAATAAATATGTGATTGAGAATTCTTCAAAGCAATTTTTTCCAACAAAAAATAAGTTCAAGAACTTGTTTACCTGTGACATGCGTGGTCTAGAATGAGGATCTCGCCGTATGCATAATGATGCAGCATGCAACATGCAATATACCTCATTTTCTAAGTATTGGTTCCCCAGCCTTGGATCAATCAGTTCCTCAATGGCATATTCTTCCAACAGAGGTCGTGCCTGTTAAATATCAAGACATTTACTCAAATTTCGACAAGACTTGGCATGAACAACCAAAAACATAAAAGGGGATTAATATAGGATTTCTGATTGTTAATTATAGACATAGCCATACTTTAACTCTTAGGCAATGTTTGGTTGGGGATAAAATAAAGGGTGAAAATTTTCACAGAATGGTTCGAGTAAAAATTACAAATATAACTTACCCACTCAGTAAGACACTGCTGTCCCTTAGGCCGCGTGAGATCCACAGCTTTTCTCCCTGTAACAAGCTCCACCAATACCACCCCAAATGAATAAACATCAGCTTTCTCAGTTATTTGGCCGCTTTGAGCATATTCAGGAGCCAAATACCTACACAATAACGACATATCTTAATTGTGAGTTCATATTTCTCAGACAAGTTTTGATTATGAAAACCATTCAGGACAAACACAAATACATACCGGAATGTTCCAATTACTCGGATTTCCACACCCGTGTCTCCATCAGGTTGCCACCTCGCCAATCCAAAATCACCAACCTTGAAATCACAATATAATGCTGTTAGAAAAATTAGGCATGTATGTAATCCAACTCAAATTCAGCATACACCAGAGTTTAGAATGTAATCTATACAAGACTCAAAAAATTCTGTCTTTTACATCCAATGGTAAGTAAATTTAAAAATGTAGATGGGTGGATATTCAAAAGTGAGGTAAAGGTGCCTTTTATAGTGTAAACTACAAACCTACAAGAATGCATTGTACAATAAGCAAGCACTACCATACCAGTGGTTCAAAATCATGAGTTATGAGAATGTTGTTAGGCCGCATGTCACGGTGGATAATGCATCCCACTCTACACTCTTCATGAAGATATCGTAACCCACGAGCAGCTCCAATGGCAATTTTTTGCCGTGCAGCCCATTCTAATGGTTCTCGCTGTCTCCCTGAAATAGTTTGAAATATTAGACTAATTTACAATCATATCAGGAAAATATATGTCTTGTTTCAATCACTGTATTCAAAATGAAAAACATCGTCACATTAGTCCTACTTCACCACCTGCTTTTAGTTGGCATCAGATTAATAAAAATCAAAGTAGCAAACATAAGTCTGATATTATAGTCTAGTGCAATTGAAAAAAATTCTGTAAGAACAGAAGTTCGGATGCAAGAGAGCAAGAGAAATCACCATATAAATGTGAATCCAATGATCCATTGCATATGTACTCGTAAACTAGTAGCCTTCTCTTATCCTCTATACAGAATCCAATCAGCATAACAACATTTCGGTGCTGAGCACAATTCAGGACTTCTACCTCTGAGCAAAACTCAAGGTCACCCTGAGAACTAGCCAATTTATGTTGCTTGACAGCAACGACTTGTCCATCCGGTAGAACCCCTCTGTGAACGGATCCAAATCCCCCCTCAGACAGGAAGTTGGCCTCAGAGAATCCACCAGTGGCAAGTTCTAACTCGGCATAGCTGAACCATCTTCAAGTCAGTCACTGACTTGCCATTATCTTACACAAGAAATTAAGTAAGTATTTCATGAATCAGTTTAACATGAAGCCAACCCTTGAAACTATCTAACTAATACAATGTTAGCATTGGCTGACGGCTCTGTGAGTTATGGTTAACAGATTGGCTTAGAGCATGAGAGAGATTTACTCTCGGTATAGGTAAGAATTTCTCTGACCACGCTCACTATCTCAGATTTTAGAACTATATCAGATTGAAGAAACAAAAAATCATGAAAATTTTCAGAACAATATCAAATCAATAACAAAATTTCCAAACAATATCAAATCAATAACAAATAAATTCAGAACTGTATCATAATTCAGGCAAATCAAATTCATGAAAAATAAGTTATCTAAAAAAAACCTCAGGAGGGCAGTTCCATAACTGTTTTGCTAGAAAAGGGGAGTTGAGGGAAGGGCGAAAGCGAGTCGGCTGCTTGAGGGTGAGAACGACGGCAAGCGTACGGCTTCTTCGACGGTGAGAACGAAGGTTGGGGACTGGGGGGCATTAGTGAGTAAAGCCCGCCTTCCTGGTGTTATCATCGTTCTGCTTCTTCGTCGCCATTGAAGCTCAAGCTCTGAACTCTGAATGGGGATGATTGATTTTGAGTTTGAGCAAGCCGTGAGACAGCTACTATCATTTGAGCCACAAACACAATATCACCAAAACAAAAGGAGTAGTCTGGGTGCTCTACAAGTTCTCAGACGCTCACAGTTTTTTCCATTTTTTCTCCAGCAAAATTATCTTCATTGGAATTGGAAACAGCTTTCCATTGTAGAGAGTTGAGTTGATTTCTTCTTTCAATTTCAGAGAGAAATGGGATCGGGGTGAATTGAGTTTCTGCACAATGATAATAATATAATTTTACTTATTCATGTTTATAGAAATTATATGTTTATCCCTCTTGTAAAAATATTTAATTACAAAATTACCCTACTTTAGTTAAGATATTAACTCTTATTGAGTTAAATTAACTCAAACTAAAACTAAGCATCCAATTAAAACATGCCATGTCACGAGGGGTAATTTACATGTTGAAATAGAGGGGGTTGGGTAGAATTCACCTATATATATATATATATTTTCTTTTTTTTCTTTTTCTTTTTTTTCAATGCATATGATTAAATTATTGAATGCATGAACATGTCCTAAACATTTTTTTCACATTTTCATAAAGATATATAACACCCAATTCTTAAACCAAATATTTCCAAACCCAACTTCCCCACACTTAAATCATGAACACTCTCACTAGTCTAAGCTAACCAAGGATTCAAATTAAGGACATTATTGTTTTCTGCTTAGAGTTAATGATGTGCTAAAGTAAAGAATAAAAGGGGTAAAATAGGCTCAAATTGGTTTGCAAAAGATAATGAAAGGTTAAGGCCATATGGGTATGTAAGCTTAGTGAAACAAGGGCCTCAATCATATAAGTGTATGCATACATCAAACCATGGAAATATAGAATTAATCAAGACAAAGATCACAATTTTAGAGAGAACAACACACACCAAAAATAAAATATTGGTTGATAAGATGCAACCAATCAAGTAGGCTCAAAATCTCACTGGTTTTGTGTGTTCGAGCTCTAAAACCATGTTCCAAATTAAAATTTCTTCAAACAAGTTTTTCAAAAAGTTTAATTCAAATTAGTGAAATGCTATAAAAAGTTTCTTGAAAAAAAAAAGAAAATATTACTTCAACCAAGTGGTAAAATATGCACAAAATCAAATAAACATGCAAATGCAACAACAAATTTAACAGCGAAAATAAAAAATTGGTGTTGAAATAGGAAATAACTAACCCACGGAAGTCAGTATCGACCTCCCCACACTTAAAGATTGCACTGTCCTCGGTGCATGCAGAGATGTACAAGTGGACGGGTGGCTCCAACTGATGCTTTTTCTCCAAAGATTGTGTGGCAGACTTGTCTGTCTCCCCATGTAAACGTCTTCCGGTTCCCTTCCTGGTGGCCATCCTGAAAGAAAAAGGGAAGAAAAGTAACCCAAAAATAAAGATAAGAAAATAAATAAAGTATGGGTGGGTTAATGCCACATAACGAGGGTCTCAATTACATGGTAGCTACAACATACAAGTGAGAAAACAGTAAAAGCAAATGGCATATCAATAGTGCAAAAATTGCAACAAATGGGGGAGAGAGATTGGGTAATGAAAGATGGTGTAAGTGCATAGCAATGCAAATGGAATACAAGTATCATAAAAGATTAGCATTGACTTATGAACAATAATACCCAGTAATATAAAACAAGTCATGAAACACCAGAATAATTCAAGAAAAGATGCAACAGTTGAATAAGAAAATTTAACACCAATAAAAACATGCACAAAATTAGAATGCAATGAATGAAAGTATGCAAATAAATTAAGTAAAATAGAATGGAAAAGAATAGGGATGAGAAGTTGAAGAGATGAAGAAGAAGAAAGTAAGAAAGGAAGAAGAAAGAAGGAGAAAGGAGGGAAGAAAGAAGGAGAAAGGAGGGAAGAAAGAAGCAAGAATTTAGAAACGGAGCGCGACGCGTACGCGTGCATCACGCGTACGCGTGGGTGGTCTGAAAGTAAAATGACGCGCACGCGTCAGGGACGCGTACGCATGGGTGATTTTGTGCCTCTAGCACAGTACCAGCCCTAGACCAGCACAACTCTCTATTTAACACGCTTTTACGCCGATTTTTCATGCCCACGCGTATGCGTCATTGACGCTTACGCGGGGGTTGAACTTTTTGCAGGGGACGCGTACGCGTGAGGTACGCATACGAGTGGGGTGGCCTGTGCGCTACGCACCCCTCCCGCGCGTCTCTCGCGTAACTTTCTGTAAGGTTTAGCGTCGCATGTGACGCGTGCGCGTGGTTCACGCGCACATGTGGGATGGGCTTTTTTTTTAATGCAGAATGCAAAATACAGAATGTAGATGACTATGCAGAAATTATGAATGAACACGAATAAAAATAAAATAAAATAAAACTAAGAACAAAAAAGGAAAGAATATACCATGGTGGGTTGTCTCCCACCTAGCACTTTTAGTTAAAGTCCTTAAGTTGGACATTTGATGAGCTCCTTGTTATGGTGGCTTGTGCTTGAACTCGTCTTGAAACTTCCACCAATGCTTGGACTTCCAATAAGCTCTATCAATACCAAGTAAATTTCTCAAGCTTTGATGGAGTTCTTCACAAGCTTTGAGCTCCCAAATTTGATCCTCATATATTCCCAGATCTCAAATCTTGTTTCTACACCCGTCTTCAAGTGGATCATGATGATTCCATCCAGGTGGTTCAGCCTTAGAATTCTCATTTAGGCACCCAAACATCCTCCTAGAACCATACAATCGAGCTCTACACCAATCCTTGCACTTCAACTTGGAGCATGCAACCGTATTGAACCTTGCATGACAACTTTTACCACTAACCATCTCCCTCTTACTCTTATAGCCACAAAGAACTCTAAGTTGCCCATCCGTCTCAAGCAAAGCATATTCAAGTGGGCTAATTAAGCTTAGAGATGAAAAATTTACCCACTTGAATAAAGGAATAGACGGTGATGGCTTTGGGGGAGAGGTCTCCAACAACTTTGGCAAGGTGATTTCCAGCTCCATTCCCTTGAGCTCTTCCTTGACAACTTCCACCTCCTTGCAAGCTTCTTCAATTTCAACCTCTTCCTCTTGGTAGCCTTCTTCCAATTCGATCTCTTCTTCATTGTTCACCAAAGGCATAGGAGGTTATGCTTCTTCTTCTTTAATCTCTATGTCAAGTCCAATGGGAGAAGATTCAAATGTAGATAAGAAGTCATCAATGATTGAATCCATCTCTTGATCACCCCCTTCAAAGTCTTCAACCATGATATGTCTTGGAGGTTGTACACCCTCCTCAACATCAAATTCAAACTCCTTAGAAGGGAGCTCTATGACTTAACTTTCCCATGGAGGTTCAGCATCTCCTAAGTCTTCAACCACTTCTTCCTCTTCAGTAATTTTGGCTTTCTCCACTTGCTTTAGTACAAAATCAGACTCCTTCTTGATGTCTTCCTTTCTATGATAACTCCTTTCAACTATTCTTTCATCTTCAAGGGTCTCTCCTGCCGCTACCTTTAGGGCCTCCTCTAGCTTCTTATGAAGTATGGATTTGCGAAGATGATTCCTTCTTTCTTATTCTATATCAATAGCATAATTGGGATCATCTTGCTCTTGGATTGATGGATGTGGGTGCTCTTCCATGGAGGGTGGTGATGGGATGGAAAGATCATTATATGGTTGAAAAAGAAGTGCACTAGAGCTTGAGGGATGAATATTGGAGGTAGAGGGTTGGTTCATGCGGGATATAAGATTTTGGAGTGTAGAGGTGAGACCAATGATGTTAGAGATGAGTGTGTTGTTATCCAATAGAGGTTGGGTTGGATAGAAGGGTTCATTTATTGGGAGAGAGGGCTCATAATACGGAGGTGGTTCTTTTTGATAAAGATATAGAGATGGTGAATATTGAGGTGGTAGTTCCGGGTATGGTTCATATGGTGGTTGGTGTGGTAGATAAGGATTAGGGTCATATAGAGGTGAATGGTGGAAAGAGACTTGTGAGTATGGTGGTTCAGAGTTATGTTGAGGAGGGGGTTCATAAGCATATGGTGGGGCTTGTTGGTAACTACAAGGGGATCCACCATATTTATCATCTTGGTACACACCTCGGCATGGCTCTTGACCATAGTATTTTGGTGGAGGTTGGTTGTCACGAAAAGATCCACCATAACTATTGTCTTGGCATGCATTGTAGAACGGTCGTTGTCTATGGCACCTTGGAAGGCGTTGTTGCAAAAAGGGTTGATCAGATCCTCGTGGCTCCTTCCATCTTTGATTGTTTTGACCTTGATGCATGTTCCTGTTATAGCTTCCATTCCTTACAACAACATCAGAACTAAACTCAAAGCGACAGGGGTGAGAACTCATAGTAGCTAATAAAAATTAAAAACAAAAATAAAAACAAATAAACAAGCAAAATAAAATATTTATAATAACAAATAATAAGGCACACGTTTGTAATTCCCCGGCAACGGTGCCATTTTGACGATCGGATTCTTGCTAGTAAAGAATTTTATAAGAATAATCACGTTGTAAGTATAGTTTCTAAACCAACAGAGAATCCTTTCGTACAAAAACTTTGGTTGTCACAAGTAACAAAATCCAATAAAATTTATAACCGAAGTATTTAAACCTCGGGTCGTATCTCAAGGAATTGCAGGGAGGTATGATATATTATTGGTTATGGAAGATTATATTTTTGGGGTTTTTGAATAGTGAACAGGAAAAATAAACTAGCAAGAAAGTAAATTAATTATCATGAAAACCATTGCAAGGTATAAGACCTGAAAATCCCATCCTAGTTATCCTTCTCAGGTGTGATGAGAATTGTTTATTGCTCCCACTTAGTTAACCCTTACTAAATAAAGGAAAGTCAAGTGGACTAATCAATTTGATTCCTCAAGTCCTAGTCAACTCCTGTGGAAAGACTAGCTTTAGAGGGATCCAAATCAATCAGCAAATTCCAATTTACAATCAACAGCCGAGTTTGATAACTCAAGTGTCACCAATTACTCAACCAAAGCAAAGGGAAAAAATCTAAATTATTTATATCATAAATAGAAGAAAAAAATCATAAATCTGAAATACCTCAAATTGTATTAAATAGAATATTCAAATCTAACATGAAGAGTTCATAAGCCAATTTGGCAACATAAGTAATTAGCAAGTGAAATAGAGCAACTAAAGTAATAGAGTGAATAAAAGTAGATAAGAGAAACTAAATTAAAAGAACATTGAACCTGGAATTGAGAAGAAGCAATCCTAAAATTAAGAAAAATCCTAAATCCTAAATCCTAAGAGAGAGGAGAGAGCCTCTCCCTCTACTAAACTACATCTAAAACCTAAAATTATGAATTATGAATGTTATCTCAATGAATGAATGGATTCCCCCACTTTATAGCCTCTAATCTATGTTTTTTGGGCCGAAAACTAGGTCAGAAATAGCCCAGAAATCACCCCCAGCGATTTCTGGTGCGTACAGGTCACTGCAAAGTCACGCGTGAGCATCGTCCACGCGTGAGCATCACCTATCTTCAAGGAAGCTATGTCAAATTATATATCTTAGGATTCTAACCAACTTCATCATAGCAAAGGATATCAAAAATGATGTAGTCTTGGGGACATCTTTTATAATCCTTTTGTTTCCCTACTGTTCCGAGGGTTACTTGAAACTGTAGGTCGATCTCGGACGAGATCTTCTGTACTGGTCAGAGATGACGTGTCCGGCTGGTGGATGGCGATCGGAGCTGTCGTGTCCAAATTGTGAGATTGACTACACTGCTGATCCTTCGTCACCGGAGGGTGGGGGTACCTGCAAGAGACTCTGATGCTTAAGTTAGCATGGGTATTAAACAGGTTTTTTGTAGAATCAGAGTATAAGTTATACCTGGGTGCTCCAGTGTATTTATAATGGTGTGGAGTGACCTTTTTAGATAAGATAAGTTAGTTATCTTATCTTTGAGTTGAGGTCAGCTTATCTTTTAAGGGAACCGCCCTTATCTCTATAGCCTTGGACTGCCTTTGGATTTGGGTCGTATTCCTCTTATTTGGGCCCCTTATTGGGTTTTCCTGTCGATTCGACCGACCTCTTTGAGAAGAGGTCGAATAGCCCGACCTGAAGAGATCGGTCGCTTTATTACTGAACATCCCGGATCAGATAGCTTGACCCTGGGTATGAACAGTGCCCCCTTCTTGAGCTCGGTCTTCTGCTTTGAGGTCGAATCTTTGACTTCGATCTTTCTCTAGTGAAGCCGAACTTGAGCATTTTGTCGATTCCTTTCTTTATAGAGCCTTTTTTGAATGTGGAACGTTTTCCTCTAAAAGCGCCCGATTTTTATATCAGCGCTTTATTCTTGGGAACGTGTGAGGGTTTAATACCTTCATTAATTGATATTAATTGCCCCGTTTTCCTTGGCTTTTATTTTGAATTTTGCAATCAGAAACAGTTTCTCTCCTTCATTTTTCTTTGTAACTTCTCCCTTCGTTCTCTCGCTTTCTGTTTTTCGCCTATAGCTTGCCTTTTCTTGCGTTGTGGCGTCATTCAGCGATCCGGCGATTCCGTCTTTCCATCTTCAACTCTTTTGAAGCTTTCAGCTTTTTTCCAGGTTGGTTCTATTTACAGTTTCTTCACTTTTTTCATTGCTTTGTCTTTGGTTTTCTTTGTCATTTGACTGCATGTTGAAAAAAGCTTGAACCTTTCTATGATCTTGTGTTTACTTGTCGTTGTAATGTGTTTTTTTTTCTTTTTCATTTCTACGCATACTCTTGGTATTTCTGTTTGAGGCTTGATAAACTCATATTTCATGAGTTCTTTTGTGCTTAATTTGAGTGATTTATACAATCCTTCACCTACCTATTCACATTAATTGCATGGTTTTACTTTCCCTTCCTTATTATGTGATGTAAATGAAAAAAAACATGTTTCCTAAGCTTTGAAATTAATTAATTTAATTACCTTTAATTCCATTCGACGCCGTGATTAGTGTGTTGAGTAGTTTCAGATTTTCTAAGGCAGAATGACTTAAAGGATGAAAAAGGAAACATACTAAAATGGAAGGAGAAAGCAAAACGGAGCTTTAAGGAAACTCATATCCACGTGATCGCATGGATGACGCGATCGCGTGCCAAGCACGAATCAGCAGCGACGTGGCCGCATGACTGACGCGACCGCACGCCTTAAGCAGAACGCACATGACGCGGTCGCATGACTGACGCGACCGCGTGGCAAGGAAAAGCTCCAAATGACGCAACCGCGTGACCCACGCGGACGCGTGACAGAGGCCACATATCAGAATTTACAGAATACGCCCCCAGCGAATTATAAAGCCCTTTTTGGGCCAGATCCAAGTACAGACAGCATAGACCAGAGGTTATAAAGTGTGGGAATGCACCCATTCAAGGAGAGCTCGCATATTTTACTTTTCAATGATTTAGATTTAGTTGAGAGGGAGATCTTCTCTCTCTCTCTCTCTTTTAGGATTTAGGATTTCTTCTTGTTTTAAGAGTGACTCTCAATCCAGGTTTTATATTTCTTTGTTTTAAACTTCCCTTTCACTTTATTTATTTATTTATTTTAGTATCTGAGTTGGCTATTTATCTTTATAATTGAATCTATGAATTCTTCCATGTTACAGACTATTATTTGAATTAATAATAATTGAGATATTTTCAGTTTATGATTGTTCTCTTTGATCCAAGTTACCATTGCTTCCCATCTAAGGATATTTTTATTATTCCAGCAATTTTACTTTTTCCCCTTTTGGTTCTGGTTAAGAATTCAGTAACTCAACAGTTATTAAACTCAACATAATTGATAATCGTTATCTTGCTAATTGAGCTGACTTAAGTAATCCCAACCTTTTCTTAGGAAATAAATAGGATTCAAAGGTCAATTTAATTAGTCCCTTGACTTTCCTTTGCCCTAGTACAGGTTGATCAAGTGGAGTTTAGATTCAACTTTCATTATAGTTGAGAGAAATAACTACGTTGGACCTCCAGCTTTTCTTGCCAAAAGTCTGCTTTACAGTATTTATTTATTTTAATTGCCATTTACTTTACTTGTCATTTAAATTACTTGCTTCTCATCTTCTAAACCCCTATTACAACCTTTATAGCCAATAATAAGAACATACTTCCTCGCAGTTCCTTGAGAAGACGACCCGAGGTTTGAATACTCGGTTAACAATTTCTAAAGGGGTTTGTTACTTGTGACACCCAAAACGTCTGTATGAAAGGACTTTTTTTGGTTTAGAAGCTATACTTGCAACGAGGATTTATCCACAAATTTCTAGACCACGCAAAAGTTCTCTCATCAAGGCTTCCTAGGGCTTTGCATGTTCTACTGTCGCTTCTGGCTATTTTTTGAAAAATATGTATCTTGCTCACAATTTCAAAAGATTGCCCCTTGACTTTTGCTCTATTTTGGTGGCTTTCCTTGTTGCTGTACCTTTGTAGGAGATAACGATACCCATAATTTAATTTACGCCTTTTGTTCGAAGTGCGTTGACTTCCTCTTGATGCTTTTGTTGTTTGTTAGTTCTGTCTGAGACTGTGAATTTTGGGAGGTAATTATTTTGATGATTTTTGATATGTAACTCGTGGCTTTTCTTCTCGGAGTGTTATCTTCCTGTCAGGACGTGTAGAGATGTAAACTTGTAGGTTTCCTTGAGTCCTCGCTCCCTAACTTGCCCCAAAAAGGATGCCCCTGGATCTCTAGTGTCAGTCCCGGGGTTTCCTTTTGTTTGTATTGCTCCGTGTCGTGCTTGTCCGAGCTGTTCTGAGATGTTTTATTTTTTATCCGAGATGTTTTTGGGTTAGTAATCTGTTTTTTTCTCTTCTTGCTGTAGGACTAGTTGACCTCATGTCTTCTCGCAAGAACATTGTTGAGACATCTTCCCAAGTCCCTGAGGGCATGGCTGATTGGGTGGATTCAATGGTTCTTTTGTGTGTTTCTTTGGTTGATTCTAAATTTTGTCAGCAGCTTAGGTAATTTCATAGGGTTTGTAGTAGTGCTGGTGAGGAAAAGAATTACGAACTTGTACCTCCCACTTCTGAAGAGAGAGTTTGTTTCTCTACTCGGGTTGCTGGAGATCGCCCATTTTTCTATGCTTACGATTTCTTTTTTGGCCAGATGAGTATCACCCTTCCTTTTACTGATTTTGAGACGAACTTGTTATGGTCCTGTAATGTTGCTCCTTTCCAACTTCACCCCAATTCCTGGAGTTTCATAAAAATCTTTCAATTGTTGTGTCATGGATTTGGTATTCCTTCCTCGCAATCTCTTTTCTTCTATCTCTTTGTTTTGACGAAGCCTGGGGTAGTAAAGAAGAAAGCTGCTTGGGTTTCTTTTCGAGCTTCCCAGGGAAAGAAGGTCTTCTCCATGTTTGATGAATCTTTTCATGATTTTAAAAATTACTTTTTTAAAGTCCGAGCTGTTGAAGGAGCTCGGCCATCATTTCTGGATGAAAATGACGAGCCCGCCTTTCCCTTGGAATGGCAAAAGGACGTGAGGGTATCTAGATATTCATGGGAAATGTTGGATGAGGCTGAGCAAGATTTCGTGACTGTTCTGGAAGAGACCTGGGGTCAGCTTCCCACCTCGACACAAAGAAATTTTTAACCAATCCCTCTCTCCTCCAAACTGAGCTGGGTAGTTAATCTTTTGATTTTCCTCTTTTGTCTGCTCCTATATTGTTTGCAAGCTCTTTTCTAATTTGTTAATTGATTCCTTACTGTTTGTGCTTGCTAGATGATAAGCTTGAGCTCGGTTCTGCTTGAGTCAAATCTTTGACTTCGATCTTCTCTAGTGAAGCCGAACTGATAATTTTGTCGATTCCTTTCTTTATAGAGCCTTTTTTGAATGTGGAACGTTTTCCTCTAAAAGCGCCCGATTTTATATCAGCGCTTTGTTCTTGGAAGTGCGAGGGTTAATACCTTCATTAATGATATTAATTGTCCCATTTCCCTTGGCTTTTATTTGAATTTGCAATCAGAACGGTTTCTCTCCTTCATTTTTCTTTGTAACTTCTCCCTTTCGTTCTCTCGCTTCTGTTTTCACCTATAGCTTGCCTTTCTTGCATTGCGGCGTCATTAACGATCCGGCGATTCGTCTTTCCATCTTCAACTCTTCTGAAGCTTTCCGCTTTTTCCAGGTTGGTTCTATTTACAGTTTCTTCACTTTTTCATTGCTTTGTCTTTGGTTTTCTTTGTCATTTGACTGCATGTTGAAAAAAGCTTGAACCTTTCTATGATCTTGTGTTTACTTGTCGTTGTAATGTGTTTTTTCTTTTTCGTTTTTACGCATACTCCTGGTATTTCTGTTTGAGGCTTCTTAGGGCTTTGCATGTTCTACTGTCGCTTCTGGCTATTTTTTGAAAATCTGTATCTTGCTCACAATTTCAAAAGATTGCCCTTGACTTCTGCTCTATTTTGGTGGCTTTCCTTGTTGCTGTACCTTTGTAGGAGATAACGATACCCATAATTTAATTTTCGCCTTTTGTTCGGAGTGCGTTGACTTCCTCTTGATGCTTTTGTTGCTTGTTAGTTCTGTATGAGACTGTGAATTTTGGGAGGTAATTATTTTGATGATTTTTATATGTAACTCGTGGCTTTTCTTCTCAGAGTGTTATCTTCCTGTCAGGACGTGTAGAGATGTAACTTGTAGGTTTTCTTGAGTCCTCGCTCCCTAACTTGCCCCAAAGGATGCCTCTGATCTCTAGTGTGAGTCACGGGGTTTCCTTTTGTTTGTATGCTCCGTGTCGGCTTGTCGAGCTGTTCTGAGATGTTTTTTTTTTATCGGATATTTTTGGGTTATAATCTATTTTTTCTCTTCTTGCTGTAGGACTAGTTGACCTCATTCTTCTCGCAGACATTGTTGAGACATCTTCCAGGTCCTGAGGGCATGGCTGATTGGGTGGATTCAATGTTCTTTTGTGTGTTTCTTTGGTTGATTCTGAATTTTGTCAGCAGCTTAGGCAATTTCATAGGTTTGTAGTAGTGCGGTGAGGAAAAGAATTATGAACTTGTACCTCCCACTTCTGAAGAGAGAGTTTGTTTCTCTACTCGGGTTGCTGAGATCGCCCTTTTTCTATGCTTGCGATTTCTTTTTTGGCCAGATGAGTATCACCCTTCCTTTACTGATTTTGAGACCAACTGTTATGGTCCTGTAATGTTGCTCCTTCCAACTTCACCCCAATTCCTGGAGTTTCATAAAAATCTTTCAATTGTTGTGTCATGGATTGTATTCCTTCGCAATCTCTTTTCTTCTATCTCTTTGTTTTGACAAGCCTGGGTAGTAAAGAAAAGCTGCTTGGGTTTCTTTCGAGCTTCCCAGGAAAGAAGGTCTTCTCCATGTTTGATAATCTTTTTTGATTTTAAAATTACTTTTTTAAAGTCCGAGCTGTTGAAGGAGCTCGGCCATTTTCTGGATGAAAATGACGAGCCCGCCTTTCCCTTGGAATGGCAAAAGGACGTGAGGGTATCTAGATATTCATGGAAATGTTGGATGAGGCTGAGCAAGCTTTCGTGACTGTTCTGGAAGAGACTTGGGGTCAGCTCCCCACCTCGACACAAAGAAATTTTTAACCAATCCTCTGTCCTCCAAACTGAGCTGGGTAGTTAATCTTTTGATTTTCCTCTTTTGTCTGCTCCTATATTATTTGCAAGCTCTTTTCTAATTTATTAATTGATTCCTTACTGTTTGTGCTTTGCTTGTAGAGATGATTAAGGATAATGAATCTATGAAGGCCTTCAAGAGGGCGAGGAAAGCTATCACAGCCAAAAACTCTCGGCCAAGCGGCCGGGGAGGGATCATCCCAGGCTCAGTCGAAGCCGCCGTTTGAGCTCACCTGGGGCAAGGAAGGTAATCCCGACTCCTGGGTTCGTTTGATTGATCCTCCCCAAGCCTCTATTGCTACTTCTGGTGCTCCTCCCAACAAAAAGTAAAAATCCATTGAGCCTTTCAACCTTGTGCCCCTGATTTTGACGCGGTCGATTTGTAGATCAGCAGATCGGTCCTTACGGTGTCCTTCCTATGGATGATGTATCACTCCTTCGCCATTTGGACTTTATAACTCGGAGTAGTGTTAAGATGGCCACATGGGGCTGCCTTGTACCGAACTTCCCAAAATCTTCCTCTTCATGCCACCAAAGCCTTCATGGAGGAGGCTAAACAGGGTTTGACGGATGAAGGGCTTGAAGGAGGGGCTCGAAGAGAAAGTGACAAAACTGGAGAAGGAGCTGGAGAACGAGAAGGCTAGCTCCCTTGCCTTGGCGGCTTCTGTGAGGTTGGCCGAGGACACGGTATTGAGGCATAAAGACAGCTATGTTACATCCTATGGGAGGTAATGCGTCTGAGGGAGGAGTTGGAGTCTGCCCGAGCTGATTACTCCGAGCTCAAGGTCACCTTGTCGGCAGCGTGAATGCTGCTTATGAGAACCTGAAGGAGCAGGTTCGAATTCTGGTTCCGAGGTCGATCTTTCTCTATTCAGCCTGGACAATGTTGTGAGGGATGGTAAGATTGTCCCTGACGACCCGATGATGATGATGTCGAACCTCCCCCTGCGCCTGTCGCCAAAGTGTCAACTTCTTCAGTTCCTTCAGCTGATGTCGTCATCCCGTATCCGATCCGGACTGTCAAATCCTGAATCGAGATAATGGGACCGTGGATGCTGTGCCCATTCAGACTCGCCCTCCTTCTCCCCGTGCTGATGCTACCAGGAAGGCTTCTGATGTTTAACTGAACTTTTTTATCTTGGTTGTGTAGATAGCCCGGCTTGTGGGCTTTTAAACTCTTTATTTTGTAAATTTTATTTTGCTGACTGTTGATACTTATTTAGTTGCTTGTCTAGCAACCTTAGGATAAAAAACAAAAAATAGCTTCCAAGTTCTTTTTTGGTGAGTGCTTGTGCTCCGAGATGATTGCCACAGATGCCACTGTGTATTTCTTCTAGAACTTCCTTTGTGCTGGAAGTTGGTACACATTTTAGCAATGGTATTGAAATTCCTCTTTTGAATAGAATATTGTTTATGATAGTAGTATTGTGCCTCCCGTTTTAACCTCTCTGCCTCCTTTTCCTCTGTAGGGAGTGTTTCTGTTTTGAGGTAGTTAATTATGGGGTCATCCATCCTTGATCCTGACCTGTTATGGTTAGGACTTTTTCCTCTTCCGAGATTGACGGGTTCTGTAGCATTTTCTGGATGAGGCTTCTATTGTTGCCCCCTGGTTTGGTGCTGGCTAGTTTGAGAGTGCATCAGCTCGGGCATTTTGTTCGCGGGGTATGTGGCGGATCTCATATTCCCCAAGTTGTCCGAGCTGTTCCCTGTTTTATCCAAATACTTTTTCATGGTGGGATCTTTGGCTTGGTAGCTCCCTGTTATTTGTAGGTGACTACTTGTGAGTCGCTGAAGATGATGAGTTTTTTAGCTCCCACCTCCTTAGCCAGCTTCAAACCAGCTAATAGTGCTTCATATTCCCTGGTTGTTCGAGGCAGGGAACCCGAATTTGAGGGAAAGCTCAATTTGAGTTCCTTGGTTGCTTTCAATTATCACACATGGCCGCTTCGGTCTTATTCGAGGAACCGTCCACGTAAATATTCCATTCTATGGGGGTTTCCGTGGTGTCTGTAAATTCTGCAATAAGTCGCTAAGTATTGTGATTTAATGGCTGTCCGAGCTTCGTATTGAAGGTCGAATTCGGACAACTCGACTGCCCATTGTAGGATTCTTCCTGCTAGATCTGTTTTTGCAATATCCCTTTTATGGGCTGTTGGTCCGAACCTTGATGGTGTGAGCTTGGAAGTACGGGCGGAGACGTCGAGATGTTAATATGAGCGCATAGGCAAATTTTTCTATTTTTTGGTAGTTCAGCTCGGATCCCTGTAGCGCTTTACTAATAAAGTATACAGGTTGTTGCCCTTTGTCGTCCTCTCGAACTAGTGCTGAGCAATTGCTCGACTTCCTACCGCGAGGTATAATATGAGTGGTTCTCCTTCTCGTGGCCGAGATAGGATAGGTGGCCGTCCCAGAAATCTTTTGAAATCTTGGAAGGCTTGTTCGCACTCCTTTGTCCATTCGAACTTCTTTCCTTTCTTTAGAGTAGCATAGAAGGGAAGAGATCTTATCGCTGACCCCGCTAGGAATCTGGATAAGGTTCCAGTCTCCCGTTGAGTTGTTGTACCTCTTTGACACAAGTTGGGCTCTTCATGTTGAGTATTGCCTGGCATTTATCTGGATTTGCCTCAATTCTCTTTGTGTGAGCATAAAACCTAAGAACTTGCCTGCTTCTACTGCAAAGGGGCATTTTGCAGGATTGAGTCGCATGCCATGCTTCCTTATAGTGTCGAACACTTGGACCAGGTCGGACAATAATGTCTTTCACTTTGTGTTTTTATTAACATGTTGTCCACGTAGACTTCCATGACTTTTTCGATATGATCTGAAAAGACTTTATTCATTAACTTTGATAAGTAGCTCCTACGTTCTTGAGACCAAAAGGCATCACAATGTAGCAGTAATTTGCTTTTGGTGTTAAAAACGAGGTTTTTTCTTGATCGGATGGGTACATGGGATTTGATTGTATCCGGAATATGCATCCATAAATGAGAGGTATTTATATCTGGAGGAGGTATCTACCAGAGCGTCGGTACTTGGGAGTGGATAAGGGTCTTTTGGGCAGGCTTTGTTGAGATCTGTATAGTCGGTGCACATTCGCCACTTCTCGTTTGATTTTTCACCAAGACGACATTAGCTAATCATAGTGGGTACTTGACTTCTCTTATGAATCCTGCCTCCAGTAGAGCTTGTACCTGCTCTTCCACAGCCTGGGATCTTTCGGGTCTGAGCTTTCTACGCCTCTGTTGTACTGGCCGAGATCCAGGGTAGACTGCTAGCTTATGACACATTAACTCGGGATCTATGCCTGGCATGTCTGCAGCCTTCCAAGCAAATAGGTCAACATTGTCTCGTAAGAACTGTACAAGTACTTCTTTTATTTCTCTTTTTAAAGTCGTGCCAATATTGGTTGTTTTGTCCGGGATGTCTCCGATCTGGACTTTCTCTATTTCACCTTCAGGTTGTGGACGGAGTTCTTCTCGCCTCTACACTCCACCGAGTTCGATTGTGTGGAATTCTTCTCCTTGCCTCTGAGGTTTAGACTTTCGTTATAACAGCGGCGCGCCATCTTCTGATCTGCTTTTATGTAGCTATCCCTTCTGCAGTTGAGAATTTCATGCATAGATGTGGAGTTGAGACTATGGCGCCGAGTTGATTTAATGTTGTTCGACCTATTAGGGCGTTGTAGGCTGAACTCACGTCGACTACGATGTAGTCTATTTTGAGTGTTCTGGATTGGTTCCTTTTCCGAAGGTTGTGTGTAGCGGGATGTATCCGAGTGGTTGCACTGGAGTGTCTCCCAACCCAAACAGGATGTTTGGATATGCTTTGAGTTCTTTATCTTCCAAGCCGAGCTTGTCGAAGGCAGTTTTGAATAAGATATCGGCGGAGCTCCCTTGGTTTATCAGTGTGCGATGGAGATTTGCATTAGCCAGTATAATGGTGATGACCATGGGATCGTCGTGTCCTGAGATGATGCCGGATGCGTCTTCCTTGGTAAACGTAATTGCGGGAATGTCGGGTGCTTCCTCCTTTCCTTCGACATGATATACTTCTTTGAGATATCTTTTCCGAGATGGTTTGGAGATTCCTCCTCCTGCGAATCCTCCGTGTATCATAGGACATGTCTTTCTGGCGTTCGAGGTGATCGCTCGGTTCTTCCCACCTCCTCGTCTCTTCTCCTTTTTCTTTGTTCATCGTCTCGGGTAGCCAGAAACCGATCTAGTTTTCCTTCTCTCACTAATTTTTCTATGACATTTTTAAGTCAAAGCATTCGTTGGTGGAGTGCCCACGAACTCGATGGTATTCACAATATTCATTCTAGGTTTCTCCTCCTCTTTTGCCTTTGAGTGGTCGGGCTGGGGTATTTTTTCTGTGTGGCAAACTTCTTTGTAAACATCCACCAGGGACACCCTAAGAGGGGTGTAATTATGTATTTTTTAATTTTTTTCCTTTGTCGATCTTCCTTCTTTTTGGACTCTTTGTCTTTGTCTCGGTAGGTGAATCCAAATTTTGAGGTTTCTCCTAGTCGAGAATTTTCTTCCATGTTGACGTATTTCTCTGCTCGTTCCTGCACTTCGTCCAGAGATGTGTGGTACTTCTTTGATATGGATTGGCTAAAAGGTCCTTCTCGCAGGCCATTAATGAGGCCCATGATGGCGGCCTCTGTTGGTAAGCTTTGTATGTCTAGGCATGTTTTGTTGAATCTTTCCATGTAGTTGCGAAGACTTTCCCGATCTCCTTGCTTGATTCCTAGTAGCTGAGGGCGTACTTAGCCTTGTCTTTTTGGATGGAGAATCTGGCCAGGAACTTTTTGGCTAGGTCATCAAAGCTTGAGATGGACTTCGGAGGTAGGTTGTCGAACCATCTGATTGTTGTCTTTGTGAGAGTTGTTGGAAAAGTTTTGCAACGAACTGCATCTAAGGCATCGGTAAGATACATTCTACTTCTGAAATTGCTGAGGTGATGGTTAGGATCCGTAGTGCCATCGTACAAAGTCATATCCGGAAGTTTGAAGTCCTTAGGAATTTTGGTCTTCATGATTTTCCTAGTGAATGGATCTTGATCTTTGCGTGAGTTGTCCTCAGGGGTGGTTCGAGTAGCTCTTGCTTTGAGACCGGCTTCGAGTTTTAGAAGTTTATCTTCTAATTCCCGACTTCTCGTTGATCATGGGTTTCTTTTTCGAGTTGCTTTAATCGATCTTGAAGCACTTCTATCACTCCCAGATTTGATGAATTTTTGTCCCCGTTGGATTCCGAAGTGTCTTTTAGCATAGTGTCCGTGTTTTTGTGCAGTGTTCTATCCTCTAGATCTGAATCGTGGTCGTTGTCATGATCGTCTGCCATGGTGGTGGGATGACTTCCAGGTTCCCTGGCAACGGCACCAATGTTCCGAGGGTTACCTGAAACTGTAGGTCGATCTCGGACGAGATCTTCTGTACTGGTCGGAGATGACGTGTCCGGCTGGTGGATGGCGGCCGGAGCTGTCGTGTTCGACTTGTGAGACTGACTGCACTGCTGATCCTTCGTCACCGGAGGGTGGGGGTACCTACAAGAGACTCCGATGCCTAAGTTAGCATGGGTATTAAACAGGTTTTTTGTAGAATCAGAGTATGAGTTATACGGGTGCTCCAGTGTATTTATAATGGTGTGGAGTGACCTTTTTAGATAAGATAAGTTAGTTATCTTAACTTATCTTATCTTATCTTTGAGTTGAGGTCAGCTTATCTCTTAAGGGAATTGCCCTTATCTCTATAGGCTTGGACTGCCTTTGGATTTGGGTCGTACTCCTCTATTTGGGCCCCTTACTGGGCTTTTCTGTCGATTCGACCGACCTCTTTGAGAAGAGGTCGGATAGCCTGGCCTGAAGAGATCGGTCGCTTTATTACTGAACATCCCGGATCGGATAGCTCGACCCTAGGTATGAACACCTACCTAGCAGATTTTCCTGGACTTACCTCTTTTGTGGGAGGACAGGTAACTTTCTATGAATTCCTAGATTCACCAAACCAGAAATCTCTCAACTTAATCGAATCCAAAACCAAACAGATTTGTTTTTTGAAAGAAGAAATCTCTTTTAAAACCATTGAATCACAACTTTCTCAACCAAGGATTCAAGATAAAATTAAAATTCTTTCAAACCAAATTGAAAAGTATATTTGTTCTGATTTGCCTCATGCCATCTGGAATAGGAAAGAACACATTGTTGATCTTCCCTATGAAAAAAATTTCAAAGAATCAAAAATTTCTACAAAAGCCCGCCCTATTCAAATGAATGAGCAGCTTTTGCAGCTTTGTCAAAAAGAGATTAATGACCATTTGAATAAAGGATTAATTCGTCCTAGTAAGATCTTGTCTTCTCGCTTTTATTCAATAAGCAAGCTGAGATAGAACGAGAAACTCCCAGGCTTGTCATCAATTACAAACCGTTGAATCAAGCTTTACAGTGGTTTTGTTATCCTATCCCAGACAAAAAGGATTTACTCAATAGGTTAAATTCAGCAAATATCTTTTCAAAGTTTGATATGAAATCCGATTTTTGGCAAATTCAGATTGAAGAATTTGATAGATACAAAACTGCATTTACAGTCCCATTCGGTCAATATGAATGGAATGTAATGCCGTTTGGTCTAAAAAATGCCCCATCGGAATTTCAAAAAATAATGAACGATATTTTTAACTCGTATTCAAAATTTGCAATTGTTTACATAGATGATGTCTTAATCTTCTCTCAAACTTTACAAGAACATTTCAAACATGTTAAAACTTTTATGTACATCATCCAGAAAAATGGACTTGCGGATTCAAAATCGAAAATTGTCCTTTTCCAAACAAAAATTCGTTTTCTTGGTTATATGATTTTCCAAGGAACAATAACCCCAATCGAAAGATCAATTTTGTTTGCAGAAAAGTTCCCAGACTATATCCTTGACAAACCTCAACTCCAGAGGTTCCTAGGATGTCTTAATTATGTCTTAGACTTTATCCCAAATCTTAACAATCTCATTAAGCCTCTTCATGATAGGCTTAAGAAAAATCCTCCGCCATAGACGGACAAACATTCTAATATCATCAGATTTCTTAAAACCAAAGTTCGCAATCTTTCTTGCCTTTACCTACCGTTCCTCATGCATTCAAAATTGTTGAAACAGATGCATCTGATTTAGGATATGGTGATATCTTAAAACAAAAATTGCATGATAAAGAATGTATCATTGCATTTACATCCAAAAATTAGAATAGTACTCAACAAAGCTATTCCACTATCAAAAAGGAAATTTTAGCCATTATTTTATGCATCACAAAATTTCAATCTGATTTACTTAATCAAAAGTTTTTAGTCTGAGTTGATTGCAAATTAGCTAAAGAAGTTTTACAAAATGATGTTAAAAATCTTACATCAAAACAAGTGTTTGCTAGGTGGCAAGCTATATTAAGCGTTTTTTATTTTGATTTTGAGCACATCAAGGGCAACTCAAACTCTCTGCCTGACTTTCTCACACATGAATATTTGCATGGAGACAAGCACAGAGACGATGCCTAAAAGGCAACATTAGCCTCAGTAAGAGGTAGAGGCGTTCGCCTAGCCCTACTAGGGTCAACCAGAAAATCAGGGTCAAGCACCCCAACTGGGTCATCTACCCAACAATCTACCCAACAACCCTCTAAAAATCCATCCCAACAATCCATTGAACCAGCAATCAATCAAGCCAAGCAGACTAAGGCATACTACACCTTCCCAATCAAAACCCTCTTGGCCTTACAAGACCAAGGCCTCACCAAACTTAACAAAAAATCTTGGGCTGACATTTGCAGTGAGTCAGATGAAAAAATTGACTTAGCTGAACTAATATCCCAAGTAGCCAACCAAAAACTGTAGTACAGAAACCAAGAGAAAAAGGCCATAGTCCTAACACCACAAACATCCACAATTACTACCATAACACAAAAAACCCAAACTAATTACATATGCACAAACAAATACTCAAACATTATCCAAATGGAGCATGAATTTTGGGATAACTCACCAAACAAAGTCATCCCAAAAATCTTTCCTACTGGATTCCATTTCAAGCCATTTGTACCCAATAAAACACGCCAATTTTATGAATTCATTTTAATAGACACCGACTCAGTATCTATTAAATATTACAAAGACAAAACCAATCCTGACTTCATAACCCATTCAACAATCCAAATCCTCAAAGTTTTAACCCCAAAGTAATTTGAGAACAATCTAAAGAAAACCCAAAAGTTTTCTCAAAATTATGACCCAATAGGTTTTAATTATTGGGACTACATGGAAGCCTGGACTAAAGTATTTTGGTTTCAAAATACTCAGTACAAACATTCATGGTTAATCTATTTTAAAAGAAAATCAAATTATGTTTTTTCAAATTGGTTCTACCAATGGTGGGACTTCTTTGGACCAATCCCAGAAATCCTACCATCACCTACTGATGAAGGGTATAAACTTTTTCAATCAAAATTTGACTTTCAAGAAACTAGTGTTCCGGTAATGTTAAAATTTTTCTCAATCTTTTCACTGACATGGGTATTCTCATGGCAGTACAAATATACAAAACCAGACCACCCTAAATCATTTCCAATCTTATAGAGGCATGGTTATGTGAAATGGTGGTCTCAATTTGATTCATCAATGGCCTATCCAAAAAAGGTCAGAGAACGGTTCAAAACCAATCCTAATACTCAGAAGATCTCAGATCCAGAAACGACTTCGTTTCTCAATCAAAAGGCTCAAATTCAGGCAGCACTAGCAGCCTCACAATCGAAAGAATCATTCAAAGGAAAGCTTCAACAAATCCTTCGCTTACTTCAAGAAGATGAAGCATCCTCATCTAAAGAAGAATGTGATGAACAAGATCAAGACAGACAAACTGAAAAATATTGTTTCGAAGTTTGCCTAGGAGAAGATTAAAACCGAAAATATAATTCCCAAAACTATTTAGGGAACTATGTGAAACCGGTACTGTAGCTATAGTTCAGGTCATTCTAACCGACACTGTAGAAACAGTAGAATCTTCAATTATAAAAGGAGGCCTCGCTCTCATTGTAAGGCACCCTTCAGTTTTACACAATTATAGAGAGAAGTTAGAGAGAGAAGTTCTGAAAGTTCTCTTGTAAGCTCTTCATCATCTTCTTCTTTACCCCATTCTTCTTCCAATGCTCTTATTGAGAAAGTAACTCGGACTGAGGAACTTTCTCCCGAACATAACATCTTGAAGAAGAATTTGCTTCAAAGATATCAATCAAGCCATAGACAATTGGAAAATACCCAATATCCCTCAAGATGAGTTATATGTCCCTGATGACAACAAACAAAATATGATTACATTATCAAAACCGCTGAAAACAATATTCCTCTAGGACCTGACTCCGGTGAGGAATTCCATCTTTTAACCAAGCAAACTGTCAGAGAACATGCCCGCCACTACAAATATCTTCACATAGGGTGTGTCCAAATCGCTGTCAAGCCTCTCATTAGAGAAGGTTTGAATGCTTCCATTCTTATGTGCCTTAGAGACATTAGGCACAATGACTTCCAAGACTCCTTAATTGGAATAGTTGAAACAAGCCTTGGACACGGTCCAGTTTACTTCAACTGTTTCCCAAATAAAGCAGTCAGTTTGTTAGATGTTAACATCCTTGACTCCCTTTTTCTAAACATCCGAATTCATGGTCTTAACATGAAGGAAGGATCCATCCCAGCCGCCTTAATCTATAGAATTCAATACAAGGTCATGAACACTTCTAATTCCAGAGTCCTTCTTAAATCCCAAGATCGTGAAACCACTTTGTTTGTCACAGACATGACAAAGGCCAACGTCACGGTCCCAAGGCTCATTAAGTGGGATGAAATTGACCTTCTCCGGTCATGGTCAATTGATCGAGCCATTCCAACGTAACCTAGACAAGCACCTCTCTTGCGAGAGGTAAAAAAAGATGAAACAGGGAAAGTAGAGATTTTCTTCGACTGACGAAACTCTTTTTCTTTAAGATCTGAAACAGGAACGTCTAATGATTTTGCTTTAGCAAGGAGATCTTTTTCGGTGACTTCTCAATCCCAGCTTTCAAAAATTTCAAGACCCGTACATTCTGAAATTAATATTTCTAGGGTACAAAATAAATCGAACATTTCTCAACTATTTTATCAAACTGATGATGATGTTGATTTAGAATCTACACAATCTATTCAATCTCCAACATATTCTTCTATGAATGATGGTGCCCATGAATAGCACATAATTTGTTATAAATAAAGAAGCCCTACGTAAAAATCTTTACTCTAAGGAATATGATCTCCATAGAGAATGGTATTTACATACATATACTGCTTCTCAAATCTCATCATTCAAAGAAAAATATTACAGTTTTCTCAATGAAGTCAGAATGCATATTCCTTTCTTTGAATGGTTTCATGCTTATTCTATTAAAAATAATATCAATTATCCTTTTAAAAATAAAAAACATTCGTCATCAGCGAACGTTATTTCAACCTGGAAAGTTAAAGATGGAAATTTAATCAAATCTGAATTTCCTCCAAAAGGATCTTTTGTTATTTCAACTACGGAGGGACATAACCCGGTTATGGACTCTCCATTTAAAAGAAAAAATGTAGATGAAGCTGTCGCCCCTAAAGATATTAAAAATCTCATTGAGCAATCAAATTATACTAATAGATTTTTACAATATTTAGGTAACAACCTTTCATCTTCAGGATCTCTTTTGTCTTTGAAAAATGCTTCTGAAGCCTCTACTTCCAAAACTATTGAAAAACCGTTTTTCAAACCTTTCAAAATGAGTAGCAAGGCTAAACAAAGTCTTAAAACTTCTATTTTAAAACAAGAATCTGGTGATTCAGAAGTCATGCAGAAGATCGACCAACTTTTAAGTCGTCTTACTACTGTCCCCAAAACTCCTACAAACTCTAGTGAATCTACATCTCGGATACAAACTCGTGCATCCAAAGCCATTAATGCTCTTAACCAAGACTCTAATGAGTCCTCTTCAGACCAAAGTGATGATTCAGGAAAATCATCTCTTAAAGTTAGCCCAATCATGACCAATTCCATGACTAAATGGAAGGGTTTAACCAAACCCTCTGCGCTTAGTTATAATCGTATGTCTGCTCCTGCTCTAGCCCTTAAAGAACGGGAACTAGGTTTTGTCAGCTTCAATGCCCATAATGTCTATGAATGGAACATAGATGGAAAAACTGAATACAACATCATGAGTATGCTTCAGCATATGACCATGGTAGGGATAACCTATCAAGCTGCTCATGACACCTCTGAGGAAGCAATAACCAATGTTATTGTTTCTGGTTTCTCTGGTCAACTCAAAGGTTTGTGGGATAACTACCTTTCTGATGACCAAAAACAATCAATCTTTTTTGCCATAAAGGTTAACGATCAAAACGAACCCATCTTTGGAGATGACGGGGAACCTATCCCTGATGCGATTAATACCTTAATCTTTACTATAGCAAGCCACTTCATAGGGGATCCATCTCTTTGAAAAGATTGTTCTGCTGAATTACTTTTCAATCTCAGATGCAAAACCTTGTCTGACTTTAGATAGTATAAAGACACCTTTCTTTCTAGGGTCTATACCAGAGAAGACATTCTACAGCCCTTTTGGAAGGAAAAATTCCTAGCCGGACTTCCTAATCCCTGGGAGATAAAGTATGGGACAAAATTCGTAGCTTAACTCTGGATGGGATAATTCCCTATGATGCGTTAAGTTTTAGTCAAATGATCTCTTTCATCCAAAAGGTTGCTCTAAAGATCTGTCAAGATGATAAGATCCAACGACAACTTGCTCGTGAGAAAAAACAAAATCGAATCAATTTGGGAACTTTCTGTGAACAATTTGGTCTTCCTGCTTGTCATCCAAGGAAAACTAAAAGACCATCCAATCAAAAAAATTTTAAATCTTATCCTGAAAAGAATTTCAGAAGACCAAGGAAAAGTTTTCAAAGAACCAAGAATGAAAAAGGTTTCCAAAAAAATTTTCAAAAGTATCCTCAGAAAAACCCCATTATTTTTATACATGTAAAAAATCAGGACATGTTAGCAAATACTGTAGGTTAGAAGGAAAGATTAAATCTGAACCTTGATCCCCAGATTGAGGAATAGATTAACAATCTTTTAATTGAAAGTTCAGATGACGAATCTGGACCGAAATCCTCCGATGATATCAATAATATCCAAGTTGATGATATTGAATCATCCTCAGATTCCGATGTCAAGTAAAGTAATGTTTTATCCAAAGATCAAGATCTCCTATTTGATTCTATAGAGGCTATTGAAGATCAAGAACAAAAGAAAGACTTTCTTTTGAAATTAAAAAAATCTTTACAAAAAGAAAAGAAACCCAAAAACCTTGTCCTTAGTAATAGATATGATGTCAAACCCATTTTTAAAAAATTAGAAAAACAAGTTATTCATCCCATAACCATTCAGGATCTCCATACTGAGGTCAACAACCTCAAAAGGGAAATCCAAGATATCAAAAGAAATCAAGACAATCATCACTCATTCTCTCGCAATTAATGCAACAAGAAGGGTCTGATGATGAAGAACTTGATCCTTTTTAAAACCAAACTGAGTTTTCTAAAAAACAAGAAAATGAAATTTCTAACGACAATGACAGAAAAGAAATCTTAAGAATAATAAACGTGTTCTCTTTTATGAAACATCGTGTTAATATCCGAATTGTCGTTAAAGATTTTGTTCTTGAAACCATCGCACTCTTTGACTCAGGTGCAGGTTCAAATTGTATTAAAGAAGGTCTGATCCCCACAAAGTATTTTGAAAAAACTACTGAACGTCTTAGCTCAATAATGGGTGAATGACTAAACATCAAATTCAAATTAACCAATGCTTTTGTTGAAAAAGGTAATCTTAGGATTCCAACCAACTTCATCATAGCAAAGGATATCAAAAACGATGTAGTCTTGGGGACACCTTTTATAATCCTTTTGTTTCCCTACCTAGTAGATTTTCCTGGACTTACCTCTTTTGTGGGAGGACAGGTATCTTTCTTTGAATTCCTAGATTCACCAAACCAGAAATCTCTCAACTTAATCGAATCCAAAACCAAATAGATTTGTTTTTTGAAAGAAGAAATCTCTTTTAAAACCCTTGAATCACAACTTTCTCAACCAAGGATTCAAGATAAAATTAAAATTCTTTCAAACCAAATTGAAAAGTCTATTTGTTCTGATCTGCCTCATACCTTCTAGAATAGGAAAGAACACATTGTTGATCTTCCCTATGAAAAAGGTTTCAAAGAATCAAAAATCCCTACAAAAGCCCGCCCTATTCAAATGAATGAGCAGCTTTTGCAGCATTGTCAAAAAGAGATTAATGACCTTTTGAATAAAGGATTAATTCGTCCTAGTAAGAGTCCTTGGCCTTGCTCGGCTTTTTATGTCAATAAGCAAGCTGAGATAGAACGAGGAACTCCCAGGCTTGTCATCAATTACAAACTGTTGAATCAAGCTTTACAGTGGATTCGTTATCCTATCCCAAACAAAAAGGATTTACTCAATAGGTTAAATTCAGCAAATATCTTTTAAAAGCTTGATATGAAATCCGGTTTTTGGCAAATTCAGATTGAAGAATCTGATAGATACAAAACTGCATTTACAGTTCCATTTGGTCAATATGAATGGAATGTAATGCTGTTTGGTCTGAAAAATGTCCCATCGGAATTTCAAAAAATAATGAACGATATTTTTAACCCATATTCAAACTTTGCAATTGTTTACATAGATGATGTTTTAATCTTCTCTCAAACTTTACAAGAACATTTCAAACATGTTAAAACTTTTATGTACATCATCCAGAAAAATGGACTTGCGGTTTCAAAATCGAAAATTGTCCTTTTCCAAACAAAAATTCGTTTTCTTGGTTATATGATTTTCCAAGGAACAATAACCCCAATCGAAAGATCAATTTTGTTTGCAGAAAAGTTCCCAGACTATATCCTTGACAAACCTCAACTCCTGAGATTCCTAGGATGTCTTAATTATGTCTCAGACTTCATCCCAAATCTTAACAATCTCATTAAGCCTCTTCATGATAGGCTTAAGAAAAATCCTCCGCCATGGACGGACAAACATTCTGATATCATCAGATTTCTTAAAACCAAAGTTCGAAATCTTCCTTGCCTTTACCTACCTGTTCCTCATGCATTCAAAAGTGTTGAAACAGATGCATCTAATTTAGGATATGGTGGTATCTTAAAATAAAAATTGCATGATAAAGAATGTATCATTGCATTTACATCAAAATATTAGAATAGTACTCAACAAAGCTATTCCACTATAAAAAAGAAAATTTTAGCCATTATTTTATGCATCACAAAATTTCAATCTGACTTACTCAATCAAAAGTTTTTAGTCCGAGTTGATTGCAAATCAGCTAAAGAAGTTTTACAAAATGACGTTAAAATCTTGCATCAAGACAAGTGTTTGCCAGGTGGCAAGCTATATTAAGCATTTTTTATTTTGATATTGAGCACATCAAGGGCAACTCAAACTCTCTCCCTGACTTTCTCACACGTGAATATTTGCAGGGAGACAAGCACAGAGACGATGCCTAAAAAGGCAACATTAGCCTCAGTAAGAGGCAGAGACATTTGCCTAGCCATAGCAGGGCCAACCAGAAAATCAGGGTCAAGCATCCCAACTGGGTCATCTACCCAACAATCTACCCAACAACCCTCTAAAAATCCAGCCCAATAATCCATTGAACCAGCAATCAATCAAGCCAAGTAGACTAAGGCAGACTACGCCTTCCCAATCGAAACCCTCTTGGCCTTACAAGACCAAGGCCTCACCAAACTTAACAAAAAATCTTGGGCTGACATTTGCAGTGAGTCAGATGAAGAAATTAACTTAGCTGAACTAATATCCCAATTAGCCAACCAAAAAACTGTAGTACAGAAACCAAGAGAAAAGAACATAGTCCTAACACCGCAAACATCCACAATTACTACCAAAACACAAAAAACCCAAACCAATTATATATCTACAAACAAATACTCAAACATTATCCAAATGGAGCCTGAATTTTGGGATAACTCACCAAATAAAGTCATCCCAAAAATCTTTCCTACTGGATTCCATTTCAAGCCATTTGCACCCAATAAAACCCGCCAATTTTATGAATTCATTTTAATAGATACCAACTCAGTATCTATTAAACATTACAAGGACAAAACTAATCTTGACTTTATAACCCATTCAACAATTCAAATCCTCAAATTTTTAACCCCAAAGCAATTTGGGAACAATCTAAACAAAATCCAAAAGTTTTCTCAAAATTATGACCCAATAGGTTTTAATTATTGGGACTACATGGAAGCCTGGACTAAAGTATTTTGGTTTCAAAATACTCAGTACAGACATTCATGGTTAATCTATTTTAAAAGAAAATCAAATTATGTTTTTCCAAATTGGTTCTACCAATGGTGGGACTTCTTTGGACCGATCCAAGAAATCCTACCATCACCTACTGATGAAGGGTATAAACTTTTTCAATCAAAATTTGACATTCAGGAAACTAGTGTTCCGGTAATGTTAAAATTTTTCTCAATCTTTTCACTGGCTTGGTGATAAACCCCGTTTTTAGGGTTTATCATATATAGATTTTAAGGGTTTTATCAATGATCTTCCACACTTATTCATATAAAATTGCGTGATTTTGTGTTCCTTTCCCCACTTTGCTTCATAGATGAAAACATGCTTCTTTTGCATCAGAATTGATATACTTTAATCCTCCTCTATTACCATTCGATGCCGTGATCCGTTTGTTAAGTGGTTTCAGAAGTTATAGGTAAAAATGGCTGAGAGGAGTGAAGGAAGCATGCATGAATGGAAGGAGCATGGAATAAATTAGAGTTTTGAAGTTTGAGCATGGGCACGCACACGCACCGTACGCGTACGCGCGGATATGCACCCTCCGAGCCCGCGCGCTTATATGCTTGAAGCCTGCGTGTAGGTCGTGAAAAACCCCAGGGACGCGTACGCGTACTGTGCGCGTACGCACCGATGGCGCACGTGATTTTTTAAGAAGAAAACGTGACCAGCGATTTCAGGCAGTCCCAGGCCCTGTTTTGGGGCAGGATTTTGGAGGGAAAAGCATATGAAGACCAAGGATTAGGGGGTTGGGATAATTAGTCATAATTCTAGATATTTTGGGTAGTTAGTTACATTTTTTTAGAGAGAGAAACTCTAACTTCTTTCTAGGATTTTACTCTCTCCATTGCAATTCTCCTTTGATTTCTTGGTGAGATCCATTGCTAATTAACTTTTACTTTGATACAAGTTGTAGATCTACTCTTCTTCTACTCTTAATTAGTGTTCTCTTGATTCATTCACTTAGATCTAGATTTGTGACCTTGTTACTTTGAGTTTTGATTAATGCATTGAGGAATTTCATTCAATTGCTTGATTTTTGATGATTGCTTGGATTAGATAGCTTTAATTCAACTCTTTTCTCTCAATTACATCATGTCTTCCATAATTGCCCACCAATTATTTGTGAAAATAACAACCTTAGCTATGGAGTAGATTTCTCTTACTTGGCTTAGGGGTTGAGTTATTGACTTATTGGAGACACTTGAGTAGTGGATATCAATTGTTGATTAGGAATTGAAAATTGCTAATTGACTTGGAGTTCACTAAAGCTAGACTTCCCTAGGGTGAAACTAGGACTTGTGACTCAAGTTAGTTACTTTCACTTGACTTTCCTCCATTATTAGGGGGTTAACTAAGTGGAGCAATAATCAATTCTTATCACAATTGAAGGAAGCTACAATGATGGAACTTCCAATACTCACCCTTGGCCAAGGCTTTTATTTCAATTAATTATTGTTTACTTTTGTTAGTTTGAATTCTTGCACCAACTCTCAAAACCACAAAAGACTTCCTAATCAATGATGTGAATTCTAAGGCAATTTCTAGGGAGAACGACCTGGGATTGGTGCGCAGAAATCGTGACGGTTCCATTCCTTGGTAACGGCGCTGAAAACTTTATACGCACGTTCATAATCTTAATTCTTTGTCACAACTTCGCACAACTGTCCAGCAAGTGCACTGGGTCGTCCAAGTAATAAACCTTATGTGAGTAAGGGTCGATCCCACGGAGATTGTCGACTTGAAGCAAGCTATGGTCACCTTGTAAATCTCAGTCAGGCGGATTCAAATGTATTAAGAGATTATAGTGTACTAAAAGATAATTAAAATAGGATACAGATACTTATGTAATTCATTGGTGAGAGTTTCAGATAAGAGTATAGAGATGCTTTCGTTCCTCTGAACCTCTGCTTTCCTGCTGTTTTCATCCAACCATTCTTACTCCTTTCCATGGCAAGCTTTATGTAGGGCATCACCGTTGTCAATGGCTACATCCCATCCTCTCTGTGAAAATGGTCCAATGCGCTGTCACTGCATGGCTAATCATATGTCGGTTCTCAATCATACTGGAATAGGATTTACTATCCTTTTGCGTCTGTCACTACGCCCAGCACTCACGAGTTTGAAGCTCGTCACAGCCATCCCTTCCCAGATCCTACTCGGAATACCACAGACAAGGTTTAGACTTTCTGAATCTCAAGAATGGCCATCCATGGGTTCTAACTTATACCACAAAGATTCTAATATCTCGGACTCGGTCCCCTGTATTAGATATCTAAGAGATACTCATTCTAGCTTGTTTGCATGTAGAACGAAAGTGTTTGTCAGGCACGCATTCGTAAGTGAGAATGATGATGAGCATCAGATAATCATCACATTCATCATGTTCTTGGGTGCGAATGAATATCTTAGAAGCGGAATAAGCTTGAATTGAATAGAAAAACAGTAGTACTTTGTATTAATTCATGAGGAACAGCAGAGCTCCACACCTTAATCTATGGTGTGTAGAAACTCTACCGTTGAAAATACATAAGTGATGAAGGTTCAGGCATGGCCGAATGGCCAGCCCCCAAACATGATCTAAAGATGAAACTAAAGATGTAAATACAATAGTAAAAAGTTCTATTTATACTAAACTAGTTACTAGGGTTTACAGAGATGAGTAAATGATGCAGAAATCCACTTCTGGGGCCCACTTGGTGTGTGCTTGGGCTGAGCATTGAGCTTTACACGTGTAGAGGCTTTTCTTGGAGTTGAACGCCAGTTTGTAATCTGTTTCTGGCGTTTAACTCTACTTTGCAACCTGTTTCTGGCGTTTAACTCCAGAATGCAGCATGGAACTGGCGTTCAACGCCGGTTTGCGTCATCTAAACTTGGGCAAAGTATAGACTATTATATATTGCTGGAAAGACCTGGATGTCGAATTTCCAATGCAATTGAGAGCGTGCCATTTGGAGTTCTGTAGCTCCAGAAAATCCACTTTGAGTGCAGGGAGGTCAGAATCCAACAACATCTGCAGTCCTTCTTCAACCTCTGAATCTGATTTTTGCTCAAGTCCCTCAATTTCAGCCAGAAAATACATGAAATCACAGAAAAACACACAAAGTCATAGTAAAGTCTAGAAATGTGAATTTTAACTAAAAACTACTAAAAATATACTAAAAACTAACTAAATTATACTGAAAACTATGTAAAAACAATGCCAAAAAGCGTATAAATTATCTGCTCATCACAACACCAAACTTAAATTGTTGCTTGTCCCCAAGCAACTGAAAATCAAATAGGATAAAAAGAAGAGAATATACTATGAATTCCAAAATATCAATGAAACTTAGCTCCAATCAGATGAGCGGGACTTGTAGCTTTTTGCCTCTTGAATAGTTTTGGCATCTCACTTTATCCATTGAAGTTCAGAATGATTGGCATCTATAGGAACTCATAGTTCAAATAGTGTTATTGATTCTCCTAGTTCAGTATGTTGATTCTTGAACACAACTACTTTATGAGTCTTGGCCGTGGCCCTAAGCACTTTATTTTCCAGTATTACCACCAGATACATAAATGCCACAGACACATAACTGGGTGAACCTTTTCAGATTGTGACTCAGCTTTGCTAAAGTCCCCAATTAGAGGTGTCCAGGGTTCTTAAGCACACTCTTCTTTTTGCTTTGGACCTTGACTTTAACCGCTCAGTCTCAAGTTTTCACTTGACACCTTCACGCCACAAGCACATGGTTATGGACAGCTTGGTTTAGCCACTTAGGCCAGGATTTTATTCCTTTAGGCCCTCCTATCCACTGATGCTCAAAGCCTTGGATCCTTTTTATTACCCTTGCCTTTTGGTTTTAAGGGCTATTGGCTTTTTGCTCTTGCCTTTTGGTTTTAAGAGCTTTTGGCTTTTTCTGCTTGCTTGTTCTTTTTCTCTTTTTTTTTCGCATATTTTTTTCTGTAAGCTTTTGTATTCACTGCTTTCTCTTGCTTCAAGAATCATTTTTATGATTTTCAGATTATCAAATAACATGTCTCCTTTTCATCATTCTTTCAAGAGCCAACATATTTAACATTCATAAACAACAACTTCAGAAGACATATGCACTGTTCAAGCATTCATTCAGAGAACAAAAAGTATTGTCACCACATCAAAATAATTAAACTAGTTTCAAGGATGAATTTGAAACCATGTACTTCTTGTTCTTTTGTAATTAAAATATTTTTCATTCAAGAGAGGTGATGGATTCATATTCATAACTTTAAGGCATAGACACTTAGACCCTAATGATCATGTAATAAGACACAAATATAAATAAACATAAAGCTCAAAAATCGAAAAAAATAAAATAAATAGACAAGGAGATTAAGGAATGAGTCCACCTTAGTGAGGGTAGCGTCTTCCTCTTCTTGAAGAACCAATGGTGCTCTTGAGCTCCTCTATGTCTCTTCATTGTCTTTCTTGCTCCTCCCTCATAGCTCTTTGATCTTCTCTAATTTCATGGAGGATGATTGAGTGCTCTTGGTGCTCTACCCTTAGTTGTCCCATGTTGGAACTTAATTCTCCTAAGGAGGTGTTGATTTGTTCCCAATAGTTTTGTGGAGAGAAGTGCATCCCTTGAGGCATCTCAGGGATTTCATGGTGAGGAATCTCCTCATGCTCATGTTAAGGTCCATGATCTCTTATTTGCTCCATCTTTTTCTTAGTGATGGGCTTATCCTCTTCAGTGAGGATATCTCCCTCTATGTCAATTCTAGCCGAATTGCAGAGGTGGCAAATGAGGTGAGGAAAGGCTAACCTTGCCCAAGTGGAGGACTTGTCAGCAACCTTGTAGAGTTCTTGAGGTATAATCTCATGAACTTCCACCTCCTCTCCAATCATGATACTGTGGATCATGATGGCCCGGTCTATAGTAACTTCAGACCGGTTACTAGTAGGAATGATTGAGCGTTGAATGAACTCTAGCCATCCCCTAGCCACTGGTTTGAGGTCATGCCTTCTTAGTTGAACCGGCTTGCCTCTTGAGTCAATTTTCCATTGAGCTCCTTCCTCACATATGTCTATGAGGACTAGGTCCAACCTTTGATCAAAGTTGACCCTTCTTGTGTAGGGGCGTGCGTTTTCTTCCATCATTGGCAAGTTGAACGCCAGCCTTATATTTTCCAGACTGAAATCTAAGTATTTCCCCCGAACCATAGTAAGCTAATGCTTTGGATTTGGGTTCACACTTTGATCATGGTTCCTTGTGATCCAAGCGTTTGCATAGAACTCTTGAACCATTAGGATCTCGACTTGTTGAATAGGGTTGGTGAGAACTTCCCAACCTCTTCTTTGAATCTCAAGTCGGATCTCCGGATACTCATTCCTTTTGAGCTTGAAAGGAACCTCAGGGATCACTTTCTTCTTGGCCACAACTTCATAGAAGTGGTCTTGATGGACCTTTGAGATGAATCTCTCCATCTCTCATGACTCAGAGGTGGAAGCAATTGCCTTCCCTTTCCTCTTTCTAGAGGTTTCTCTGGCCTTAGGTGCCATTAATGGTTATGGAAAAACAAAAAGCAATACTTTTACCACACCAAACTTAAAATGTTTGCTCGTCCCCGAGCAAAAGAAGAAAGAAAGAAGTAGAAGAAGAAAAAAAATGGAGGAGATGGAGGGTGAGGTGTTTTCGGCCAAGGTGAGAAGTTAGGGTAGTGTTGTGTGAAAATGAAGAAGGAATGAGGGGTTTATATAGGAGGGGGAGAGGGTTAAGTTTCGGCCATTAGGGTTGGGTTTGGGAGGGAACATATTTTGAATTTGAAGGTAGGTGGGGTTTTTGGGGAAGAGAAGATGGATGTGAGTGGTGAGGGGGTGATGGAAAAGAGTTATTGAAGTGATTGGTGAAGGGCATTTGGGGAAGAGAGTTATGAAAAGGTGTGAAGAGGAGAAAATAAGGTTAGGTGGGGATCCTGTGGGGTCCACAGATCCTGAGGAGATCCTGTGGGGCCCACAGATCAAGTGGGGCCAAGGACTTAATATCCCTGCCTCAATTAGGCGTGAAAAACGCCCTTATTGTGCAATTCTGGCGTTTAACGCCACTTCCATGCTTGTTTCTGGCGTTAAACGCCCAAATGGAGCTTGTTTCTAGCGTTTAACGCCAGCTTTCCTCTGGGTGCAATCCTGGCGTTTAAATGCCAGACCGCTGCTTATTTCTGGCGTTTAACGCCAGTTTCATGCTCTATTCTGGCATTAAACGCCAGCCAGATGCTCCTTACTGGCGTTTAAACGCCAGTAAGCTCTTCCTCTAGGGTGTGCTATTTTCAATGCTGTTTTTCATTCTGTTTTGATTTTTAGTAGTTTTTGTGACTCCACATGATCATCAACCTAATAAAACACGAAATAATAAAGAGAAAATAAAATAAAATAAAATTGATTAAATAACATTGGGTTGCCTCCCAACAAGCGCTTCTTTAATGTCAATAGCTTGACAGTGAGCTCTCATGGAGCCTCACCGATGTTCAGAGCATTGTTGAGACTTCCCAACACCAAACTTAGAGTTTGGATATGGGAGTTCAACACCAAACTTAGAGTTTGGTTGTGGCCTCCCAACACCAAATTTAAAGTTTGACTGTGGGGGCTTTGATTGACTCTGCAGTGAGAGAAGCTTTTCATACTTCCTCTCCATGGTTACAGAAGGAGTTCCTTGAGTTTTAAACACAAGGTTGTCCTCATTCAGTTGAAGGATCAATTCTCCTCTGTCCACATCAATCACAGCTCTTGCTGTGGCTAGGAAGGGTCTTCCAAGGATGATGGATTCATCATCATCCTTCCCAGTGTCTAGGATTATGAAATCAGCAGGGATGTAAAGGCCTTCAACCTTTACTAACACGTCCTCTACTAGTCCATAACCCTGTTTTCTTGAGCTGTCTGCCATCTCTAATGAGATTCTAGCAGCTTGCACCTCAAAGATTCCCAGTTTCTCCATTACAGAGAGTGGCATGAGGTTTATCCCTGACCCAAGGTCACACAGAGCCTTCTCAAAGGTCATGGTGCCTATGGTACAAGGTATTAAGAACTTTCCAGGATCATGTTTCTTCTGAGGCAATGTCAGTTGATCCAGATCACTCAGTTCATTGGTGAGCAAGGGAGGTTCGTCTTCCCAAGTCTCATTACCAAATAATTTGGCATTCAGCTTCATGATTGCACCAAGGTACTTGGCAACTTGCTCTTCAGTGACATCTTCATTCTCTTCAGAAGAAGAATACTCATCAGAGCTCATGAATAGCATAAGGAGGTTCAATAGAATCTCTATGGTCTCTAGATGAGCCTCAGATTCCTTTGGTTCCTCAGAGGGAAACTCCTTATTGATCACTAGACGTCCCAGGAGGTCTTCCTCACTGGGATTCACGTCCTCTCCCTCCCTTGTAGGTTCGGCCATGGTGATTAAATCAATGGCTTTGCACTCTCTCTTTGGATTTTCTTCTGTATTGCTTGGGAGAGTACTAGGAGGAGTTTCAATGACCCTTTTACTCAGTTGGCCCACTTGTGCCTCCAGATTTATAATGGAGGACCTTGTTTAATTCATGAAACTTAAAGTGGCCTTAGATAGATCAGAGACTATATTTGCTAAGTTAGATGGATCCTGCTCAGGACTCTCTGTCTTTTGCTGAGTGGATGATGGAAAAGGCTTGCTATTGCTAAACCTGTTTCTTCCACCATTGTTAAAGCCTTGTTGAGGCTTTTGTTGATCCTTCCATGATAAATTTGGATGATTTCTCCATGAGGAATTATAGGGGTTTCCATATGGTTCACCCATGTAATTCACCTCTGCTATTGCAGGGTTCTCAGGATCATAAGCTTCTTCTTCAGAAGATGCCTCTTTAGTACTGTTGGATGATTCCTTCAATCCATTCAGACTCTGAGAGATCATATTGACTTGCTGAGTCAATATTTTGTTCTGAGCCAATATGGCATTCGGAGTATCAATTTCAAGAACTCCCTTCCTCATAGGTGTCCCATTATTCACAGGATTCCTTTCAGAAGTGTACATGAACTGGTTATTTGCAACCATGTCAATGAGTTCTTGAGCTTCTGCAGGCGTTTTCTTTAGGTGAATAGATCCACCTACAGAATGGTCCAGTGACATCTTTGATAGCTCAGACAGACCATCATAGAATATATCCAGGATGGTCCATTCTGAAAGCATGTCAGAAGGACACTTTTTGGTCAGTTCCTTGTATCTCTCCCAAGCTTCATAGAGGGATTCACCTTCCTTCTGTCTGAAGGTTTGGACATCCACTCTAAGCTTACTAAGCTTTTGAGGAGGAAAGAACTTGGCTAAGAAAGCCTTGACCAGCTTATCCCAAGAGTTCAGGCTATCTTTAGGTTGAGAGTCCAACCATACCCTAACTCTGTCTCTTACAGCAAACGGGAAAAGCATAAGCCTGTAGACCTCGGGATCAACCCCATTGGTCTTAACAGTATCACAGATCTGCAAGAATTCAGTTAAGAACTGAAAAGGATCTTCTGATGGAAGTCCATGGAACTTGCAGTTCTGTTGCATCAAAGAAACTAATTGAGGTTTAAGCTCAAAGTTCTTTGCTCCAATGGCAGGAATTGAGATGCTTCTTCCATGTAAATTGGAATTGGGTGCAGTAAAGTTACCAAGCATCTTCCTTGCATTGTTGTTATTTTTGGCCATATCTCCTTCTTTTTCGAAATTTTCAGTCAGATTTTCTCCAGAGAGTTGTGCTTTAGCTTCCCTTAGCTTCCTCTTTAGAGTTCTTTCAGGTTCAGGATCAGCTTCAACAAGAATGTTCTTATCCTTGTTCCTGCTCATATGAAAAAGAAGAAAACAGAAAAGAAAATATGGAATCCTCTATGTCACAGTATAGAGATTCCTTATGCAAGTATAAGAAGAGAAGAATATAAGAAGGAGAATCCAAACACAAGGGTGAGGAGTAGGTTCGAATTCTTAGATGAAGAGGGGTGTTAGTAATTAAATAAATAAATAGAAGGAGGTAAGGGAGAAGAATAATTCAAAAAGTAAACAAAATAAAATAAAATATTTTAAAATTAAAAACAATTAGTTAATTAAAAAGATTTTGAAAAAGGGGAAGGTAATTTCGAAAATTAGAGAGAGTTAGTTAGTTAGGTAGTTTTGAAAAGATAGGAATCAAACAAAAAGTTAAGTGGTTAATTGAAAAGATTTGAAAATCAAATTTGAAAAGATAAGAAGTTAGAAAAGATTTAAAATTGATTTTGAAAAAGATGTGATTGAAATTTATTTTGAAAAAGATTTGAAAAAGAAATTTAAAAAGATTTGATTTTGAAAATGAATTTGAAATTAGCAATCAAAAAGATATGATTGAAAAATTAAAAAGATATGATTTTGAAAATTAAAGTTGATTACTTGACTATCAAGGAACAAAAAGATTTGATTTTAAAGTTTAAAAATTGAACCTTTCTTACTAGGCAAGTAACAAACTTAATATTTTTGAATCAATCACATTAATTGTTAACATTGAATTCGAAATATGGAATAAAAATAAGAAAAAGATTTTTGAAAATCATTTTGGAATTTTCGAAAATTATGAAAGGAAAAATGAGAAAGATTTGATTTTTGAAAAAGATTTGAAAAAGATAGAAAAAGAATTGAAAAAGATAAAATTTTTAAATTGAAAATTTGACTTGACTCATAAGAAACAACTAAATTTTAAAAAGTTTTGAAAAAGTCAACTCAAATTTTCAAAATTTATGAGTGAAAAAGGGAAAGATATTTTTTTTATTTTTGAATTTTTAATGATGAAAGAGAAAAACATCAAAAAGACTCCATGCATGAAAATTTTGGATCAAAACATGTGATGCATGCAAGAACACTATGAATGTCAAGATGAACACCAAGAATACTTTGAATGTCAAGATGAACATCAAGAACTTATTTTTGAAAAATTTTCAAGAAAAGAAAAATATACAAGACACCAAACCTAGAAATTATCAAACTTTAGACACTAACAAATTGAAAATGCATATGAAAAACAAGAAAAGACACAAAACAAGAAAATATGAAGATCAAACAAGAAAACTGGCCAAGAACAACTTGAAGATCATGAAGAATGCAATGCATAAATTTTCGAAATAATTTTAGAAAATTAAAAAGATGCAATTGACACCAAACTTAAAACTTGACTCTAGACTCAAACAAGAAACACAAAATATTTTTGGTTTATTATTTTATTAAACTTTTTTTTATTTTTTTTCGAAATATAATTAGGAAAAAAGAAAGAGAGGAAAATTTTTTGTATTTTCGAAAATAAGAAATAAAAAGCTTAAAATTAAAATAAAATTACCTAATCTGAGCAACAAGATGAACCGTCAGTTGTCCAAACTCGAACAATCCCAGCAACGGCCAAAAACTTGGTGCGCAGAAATCGTGACGGTTCCATTCCTTGGTAAGGGCGCTGAAAACTTTATATGCACATTCATAATCTTAATTCTTTGTCACAACTTCGCACAACTGACCAGCAAGTGCACTGGGTCGTCCAAGTAATAAACCTTACGTGAGTAAGGGTCGATCACGGAATTGTCGACTGAAGAAGATGGTCACCTGTAAATCTCAGTCAAGCGATCAAATGATTAGAGATTATAATGTATAAAGATAAAAAATAGGATAGAGAACTTATGTATTCATTGGTGAGAGTCTCAGATAAGAGTATAGAGATGCTTCGTTCCTCTGAACCTCTGCTTTCCTGCTGTCTTTATGTAGGCATCACCGTTGTCATGGCTACATCCCATCCTCTTCTGTGAAAATGGTCCAATGCGCTATCACTGCATGGCTAATCATCTGTCGGTTCTTGATCATACTGGAATAGGATTACTATCCTTTGCGTCTGTCACTACGCCCGCACTCGCGAGTTTGAAGCTGTCACAGCCATCCCTTCCCAGATACACTCGGAATACCATAGACAAGTTTGACTTTCGGATCTAAAATGGCCATCCATGGGTTCTAACTTATACCCGAAGATTCTAATATCTCGAACTCGGTCTCCTGTATTAGATATCTAGAGATACTCATTCTAGCTTGTTGCATGTAGACGGAAGTGTTTGTCAGGCACGCGTTCGTAAGTGAGAAGATGATGAGCGTCACATAATATCACATTCATCATGTTCTTGGGTGCGAATGAATATCTTAGAAGCGGAATAAGCTTGAATTGAATAGAAAAAACAGTGGTACTTTGTATTAATTCATGAGGAACAGCAGAGCTCCACACCTTAATCTATGGTGTGTAGAAACTCTACCGTTGAAAACATAAGTGATGAAGGTTCAGGCATGGCCGAATGGGCCAGGTCACGTGATCTAAAGATGAACTAAAGATGTAAAATACATAGTAAAAAGTCTATTTATACTAATAATAGTTACTAGGGTTTAAAAGTAGCCCTAGATGTCTACTTTCCAACGAAATTGAGAGCACGCCATTTGGAGTTCTGTAGCTCTAGAAAATCCACTTTGAGTGCAGGGAGGTCAGAATCCAACAACATTGCAGTCCTTTTCAACCTCTGAATCTGATTTTTGCTCAAGTCCCTCAATTTCAGCCAGAAAATACCTGAAATCACAGAAAAACACAAAATCATAGTAAAGTCCATAAATGTGAATTTTAATTAAAAACTAATAAAAATATACTAAAAACTAACTAAATTATACTGAAAACTATGTAAAAAATGCCAAAAAACGTATAAATTATCCGCTCATCAGGGATCATTACTCTCGGTCATAGATTTTAGGATTGTTTGATGCGATATTTTCATGTCGGTTAGACTATACTCACGATTGGACTCATTGTTAATTTCTAATCCGGCATGAGAATATAACGTTCATCAAAATGGCGTCCGTTGCCGGGATTTACTTATGTGTGCCATTCTATTGGTTAGTGTGAATATGTTAATATGTGGATACTTGCATTTCTCTCTGGATTTTTTGTTTGTTTGATTGTTAGTTAGGATTAATCTTTGCTTAAATACCACTTGATGTCATGAGCTTCTTATCTCCTTCATTGTATGACGCGTTCACTACCAAATCCGAGTTTATCCCCATTTGATTCGGAAATTGAAAGAACTATGCTTCATATTAGGCAAGCTCGGAGGCGTTAGCCTTTGAGGAAGGTGAAAAGGTTTTTACCAATTCACCAACCATATCCGAAGTAGATTCCGACTCGTCATTCAAGGAAGGCACTAATTACTCTTCCATTGATACTACTAATAGTTTTCTTTTGATCTAGGTGTTGACAACATGGCTCCAAGGAGAGTTACTCTCAAGGAAGCGGGTGCACCGGACTTTGTTCTCCAAACCTCTTCATGTACTTCATCCCAACTTGAATGCAAACTTTGAACTCAAGACCGCTCTCATCAATCTTCTACCAAAGTTCCATGGACTTCC
>NC_092055.1:28266269-28391140 GCF_003086295.3 Arachis hypogaea
ACATTAATGTTGCATCCATTGTCCGGTAACTACAATTTTTTAGAGTAAGAAAAACACGTGAAAAGACATGTTAAGCTTGATCAAAAACTTATGGCCACATTCAGAGGGTGCTAGCCAAGCAAGGTGACTTGTAGCTTGATGACGCTAGATTCCATAACATTTTCCTCTTTCGAAAGTTTATCATATTTTATGTGCCCAATTCGCTTCTCTAAAGGAATATTGAAGACTTGAAAGAATTCAAGGTGATGATCGGAGTGTGGAGAGAAGAGAGAAATGAATGAAAGTAAACTGATGTATGAACTAGTGTGTTACATAGAGTTTTGTTATACATATTTATACAAGCTGATAGTTACTGGTTGCGCGTGTACGCAAAACCACACTTTTCGTACAGCAGAAGTACTAGTAAGTATAGCTGGGTTCCGGTCCAAATAATATCTGAGTGAGTTCAGGGTCGATGCCCACAGAATTGTGGTTGAAATAAGCTATGGTTATCTTGCAAGTCTAGTCAGGCAGAATCAAAAGGTTGATGGATTAGAGAAACTATTCATAATTTGTATTTGTAAATAAATTTAAGTTGATTGAGACAAGGGCAATCAGTTAATGGGAATAGTAGGTGGAGAAGTTGGAGTTGCCTTTGTGTCTTCCTGAATTAACTCTGGTACTCACTGTTCCTCACCTGCTTGTGAGTGATTTCTCAATGCAGGCTGTATGTGATTGATATTGGTTGAGTAGGCTGCAAGATACTCCTCCGAATCTGAACCCCAGGTTTAGTGTGGATCCATCTTTACTTGAGGGTGAAGCGCGTACAGTTCATTCTCCTTGTATACCTACTCAAAACGTCACAACCAAGGGTCGGATCTTCCGGATCAGAGAATGCTGCAGTCTTTGGGTTTAGCCTCTACCACAAAGACCTAATCTCCCCGGAAAGCGGCTGAACTGATGTTCGAGAAGTCCTCATGAAGTCGTTGGATTAGCGTCTGAGAGATGTATATTCAAGCTGTTGGCTCCTTGTCCGGTGAAATCGCATCTACCCAAGTGACGGGGTGTTTGTCAGGCATTTCGTCTTAATGTGATTAATAGAGCTAATTGGTTAGATATCCTATTTCCACATGAAGTACAATAACATTTAGAATTAATCAACACGGATCGAAGAATAGTAGTAATTTATTAATTCATAGACTCAGTAGGACTCCTTCCTCAACCTAGAGTTTAGAAACTCATACTGAGATAAAATACAATGATAAACGAAAATAGGGTGAATAATGGTAAAGATGTCCGTGATTTAAAATACCTTTAAATAATAAACAGAAGCTAGTAAGGGTAAAATAGTCTTTTAGTATAAAATCCCTTCTGGGGCCACTTGGTGAGTGTTGGGCTGAGTTTTGATGAGATCCACGTGCTATGGGCTGGTGGAAACTAGCTAGGGGTCCTTTTGGGCGTTTGTACATTGTCTTGCTCTTGGGCAGACCTGGGGGGCAGGAAGCTGCGTTGGACGTCAGTTTGGCTTTCATCCGAACAAAGTATAGACTATTATATATTCTAAAATCTTGAAATATCTTTCCATAGCTGTTAGACGCTCCATTTGGATTCTGTAGCTAGAAAGCTTCAAATGAGGTAGGTCAAATCCGGACAGCATCTCTGCTTTTCTTCTTGAATCAGACTTCTGCTCCAGCTCTCATTCAGCCAGAAAATACCTGAAATTGTACAAAAACACAAAAACTCATAGTAGAATCCAAATATGTGAAATTAACACTAAAACCTATAAAAACTCAACAAAAACTAAATAAAAACTACTAAAACTATATGAAAGTGATGCAAAAAAGCGTATAAAATATCCGCTCATCACAACACCAAACTTAAACTGTTGCTTGTCCCCAAGCCACTAAAAACACAGTAGGATAGAAAAGAAAATTAAGATACAATAAATTTCTAAGTTTCAAATGAAGCTTAGTTAAAATCAGATGAGCGGGTCTTAGTAGCTTTTTGCTTCTGAATAGTTTGGTATCTCACTATCCATTGAAACTCAGAGATGTTAGCATCTTTAGGAACTTAGAATCCAGATAATATCATTGACTCTCCTAGTTAACCTTATTTTTGATTCTTGAACACAGCTTTCTGAGTCTTGGCCGTGACCCTAAGCACTCTGTTTCCCAGTATTACCACCGGATACATCATGCCATAGACACTTTAACTGGGTGAACCTTTTCAGATTGTGACTCAGCTTTGCTAGAGTCCCAGATAGAGGTGTCCAGAGTTCTTAAGCACACTCTTTTTGCTTTGGACCACGACTTTAACCCCTTAGTCTAAAGCCTTTCACTTGACACCTTCACGCCACAAGCACATGGTTAGGGACAACTTGGTTTAGCTGCTTAGGCCATGATTTTATTCCCTTGGGCCCTCCTATCCATTAATGCTCAAAGCTTTGGTCCTTCTACCCTTGCCTTTTGTTTAAAGGGTTACTAGCTTTTTCAATCTGCCCTCATTTTCCTGCATTTTTGGGCAGTAATGGATTTTCTGCTTTTTATTATTTTTTTCTTTTTGCCATTTTTTTCTTCTTTGCATGCATATAATTTTTGTCTTTGCAACATGCTTTTTTTTGCTTTTTTCTGCTTTTTCTTACTTTAAGAATCAATTTTCAGATTTTTCATATTATCAATAATATTTTTCCTTTTTATTATTCTTTTAAGAGTCAACATTCTAAAATTTAACTTCAAATATGCATTGTTTAATCATACATTCAGAAAACAAAAGCAAATGACACCACATTAAACTAATTAAACTAATCTTATTTAAACTTGAAATTCAAGCATCTCTTTATTCTTTTAAAAAAATTATTTAAGTAAGGTGAGAGATATATGGAACATTTTACAATTTTAAGACATCAATGTAAATGATCATGTAGCTAGAACAAGAGAACAAATAAAACAACATAGAAAACAGAAAAATAACAAGAAAGGAGTAAAAGAGAACAAATCCACCTTAATGATGGTGGCTAGTTCTCCTCCTTGAGAATTCCATGTAGTGATTGATCTCTTCAATGTCATTCCTTTGTCTTGTTAAGGCTGCTGCATAGGTTCATGTGCATGCTCTCTGGTTTGCTCCATCCTCTTCTTCTATACTTAAGAGTGGTAGAAGTCACAAAGCAAAGTTTTTGCAACACCAAACTTAAGAGTTTTGCTCGTCCTCGAGCAAATATGATCAATGGGGAAGAAGAAGGTGGGGTAGGTGGAGTTCTGTGGGACCTCTTGGTCCTGACAGGCTAAGGAATTCCAGATTCTCTGCTTCTCTGCATTGGCGTTTGGATGCCCAGGGGCTGCTCCCTGGTTGGAATTCAACGCTAGCAATGCTCCCCTCTTGTGGCGTTGAACGCCCAGTGATGACTTCCTTACTGGCGTTCAACTTTAACACTCTTTCCGGAGTGTTCTGTTTTCACTGCTGTGAAATCTGTCTCTTGACTGATGCATATGATCATGGCTCTGACAATTGAAAAGAAAAACAAAATAAAGGAAAATAAATATGGTTGAGTAAGGTTGGGTTGCCTCCTAACAAGCGCTCTTTTAAAGTCACTAGCTTGACCTTTAGCTCCTTACTGAGGTGAGTATGGGCTCAGATTTTCACCCTTGATAGTGAATTTTCTTCCTGTCCTTTCATGAATGAGCTCTACATACTCTAGAGATAGGACAAGGCTCACTGTATGTGGTAGGACTGGATTCTTAGTGAAGACAACTCTCATGTCAGGTGAGAGCCTTCAGTTGGGACTTTCTTGTCCATCCAGCCTTTAGGTACTTTCTTCTTAGTACCTTTGTGCTTAGAGCTTGTTGAGGCTGCCCAACACCAAACTTAGAATTGGTGTCTGGAGGTTCTACAGAGCTCTGCACAGAAAGAGAGGGTTGGCACACTAGGTGTTGTACTGTTATCTCTCTTTTAGAGAGAGAATTAGGATGAGGCATATTGAATAAGATGTGATCCTCCCCTAACTTTAGGGTTAGTTCTGCCTTAGCCACATCAATGATAGCATTAGCTGTGGCTAAGAAAGGTCTTCCAAGAATGACACAATCATCCTCATCCTCTCCTATGTCTAAGACAATAAAGTTTGCAGGGATGTAGTGGTTTTCAACTTTAACCAAGACATCCTCCACTAAGCCATATGGCTTCTTCATGGTCTTGTCTACCATCTCTAAAGAGACGTGTGCAACTTGTACCTCAAGGATTCCCATCTTCTCCATTACAGAGAGTGGCATGAGGTTTATGCTTGACCCTAGTCACATAGAGCCTTTTAAAAGGTCATAGTGACTATGGTACAAGGAATCAGAAAGCGTCCAGGATCTGGAAGCTTCTGAGGTAGCTCTTGCTGAACCAAAGCATGGAGTTATTTGGTGAGCAATGGAGGTTCTTCCTCTAGAGGCTTTGTACCAAATATCTTGGCATTCAGCTTCATTAGAGCTCCTAGGAAACGAGCAACTTGCTCTTCCCTAGTGTCTTCATCCTCACTTGAGGATGAATAGTCATCAGAACTTATGCACTACAGAAGTGCATTCAAAGGAACCTCAATTGTCTTTATAGTTTCCTTTGGTTCTAGGCTAGAGAGTTCTTGAGTGGGATTCAAGCACTCAAAGGGTGTGCTTGTGCTGGCATTCAATGCCAGCTCTATGAGCTTATTGGGCGTTGAACGCCCTTGCTGTCCACCCTAATTGCCGTTAAACGCCAGTCCCTCTAGCATTCTGGGTGTTGAACGTTCAGTGAGGGGTTCCTCACTGGCGTTCAGTGCCAGAATGGCTTCCTGGTTGGACGTTGAACGCCCAGTGAGGGGTTCCTCACTGGCGTTCAATGCCAGAAAGCCTTCCTGTTTGGGCGTTGAACGCCCAGCCAGTGCTCCCTGGCTGGCGTTCAACGCCAGCTCTTCTACCAGGATGGGCGTTAAATGCCAATGAGAACTTCCTCACTGACGCCAGGCTTGCTACCATTGTGGGCATTGAACGCCCAGTGAACTCTTCTTCACTGGCGTTTAACACCTTCCCATTCTCCTCTAATTCGGCCTCTACCTCCAAGGTTATGGCCTTGCACTCTTCTCTAGGATTAACCTCAGTGTTACTAGAAGAGTGTCAGGAGGAATCTCAGGGATCCTCTTGCTCAGTTTACCAACCTGTACCTCCAAATTTCTGATGGAGGACCTTGTTTCATTAATGAAACTATGGGTGGTCTTAGTGAGGATGGAAACCATAATGGCTAAGTCAGAAAGGCTCTACTTATAGGTCTCCATATTTCTTTGAGAAGATGAGAATGATGGTCTATTGTTGAACCTATTCTGGTTCCTACCACACCTTGAATGCTATTGAAACCTTGCTGAGATTTCTGTTGATCCTTCCATGAAAGGTTAGGATGGTTCCTCCATGAAGGGTTGTAAGTGTTTTCGTAGGCTCTCCCATGTAATTCACCTCCTCCATGGTGGGTTGATCAGGATCATAAGCTTCTTCTTCAAGAGAAGCTTCCTGATTACTGCCAGATGCAGTTTGCATCCCAGTCAGATGTTGAGAGATCATGTTGACCTGTTGGGTCAAGATCTTATTCTGAGCCAGGATGGCATTCAGAGTCTCAACTTCATGAACTCCTTTCTTCTGAGAGATTCCATGGTTCACAAGATTCCTCTCATAAGTGTACATGAACTGGTTGTTAACAACCATTTCAATGAGTTCTCTTGCTTCTGCAGGTGTTTTCTTCAAGTGGAGGGATCCACCTGCAGAGCTATCCAATGAGATATTGGATATCCCAGACAGGTCATCATAGAACATGCATATGAGGGACCATTCTGAGAGCATGTCAGGAGGACATCTCCTGATCATCTGCTTGTATCTTTCCCAATCTTCATAGAGGGATTCATCTTCTCTTTGTCTGAAGGTTTGAACTTCCACTCTAATCTTGCTCATCCTTTGAGGAGGAAAGAACTTAGCCAGAAAAGCATTAACAAGCTTTTTCCAAGAGTCAAGACTCTCTCTAGGCTGGGCATCCAACCAGAACTTAGCTCTGTTTCTTAAGGCAAAGGGAAAGAGCATCAGCTTGTAGACTTCAGGATTAACTCCATTAGTCTTTACAGTATCACAGATCTGTAAAAATTCTGCCAAGAACTAATGTGGATCTTCCATTGGAAGTCTATGGAATTTGCAGTTCTGCTGTAGAAGAGAGACTAACTGAGGCTTAAGCTCAAAATTGTTAGCTCCAATGGCAGGTACAGCAATGCTTCTACCATAAAAGTTAGAGGTAGGCATGGTGAAGTCAACAAAACCTTTCTGGCTCCTCTTGTGATTCGGCCATGCCTCCCTGTTCTTGTTCAAAACTTTCTGAGAGGTCTCTTCTGGAGTGTTGTGCTTTAGCTTGTTGTAAACGCCTCCTTAGAGTCTTCTCAGATTTAAGATCAGGAGTCAAGAGGGGTTCTTTATCCCTGTTCCTGGTCATAAACAAGAAGAAAAGAAAAGAAAGAAAAAGAAGAAAGTTCTTTGTGCCAATTGGCAAGAAGCTCCTCCTTAAAGTGAGATATGAAGAAAGACGATAAAATAGAAACCAAATGGGAGTTCTATGTTTAAGAACAAAGGACTCCCTGTAAAATGTGAAGAAGAAAGGAAAGAAGATAAAGAAATGTAGGTAGAAGAAGGGGAAGAAGAAGAATTCGAATGATATAGATGGAGAAGAGAAGAAGTATAAATAGAAAAAGCAAATAACAATTAAAATAATTTTGTTTTTATTTATTTATTTAATATTTTCAAAATTAGGTTATTAATTTAAAAAGAATTTTAAAATTTAAATGTTAAAGTTTTGAAAACTGAAGAGAGAAAAGAGAAGAAGTTTTCGAAAATTAAGAGAGATGAGAGTTAGTTAGGTAGTTTTGAAAAAGAAGAGAGAGAAGAAGATATTATTTTCAAAAATTAAGGAGGGAAGAGTTAGTTTGGAGGTTTTAAAAAATAAGAGAGAGAAAAAAGGAGATATAGTTTTCAAAAATTTGAGAGAGGGAAAGGTTAGTTAGATGGTTTTTTTTTTTTTTTTTTTTTTTTGGTGACTAGTTAGATGGTTTTGAAAAGGAAGAGAGAGAAAATAAGATATTAATTAAGAAAAGATAAAAATAAAAATAAAAGATAAGATAAGAAAATATTTGAATTTTAAAAATAAGATAAGATAAGAAAAGTTTTGAAAATATTATTTGAATTTTGAAATTTGATTTTGAAAAAGATATTTTTTTAAATTTTGAAATTTGAAAAGATAAGATAAGATTTTTAAATTTTTGAAAAAGATATGATATGATTTGAAAAAAATAAGATTTTTGAAAAAGATATGATTTTTATTTTTGAAAAATTTGATTTTCGAAAACTTGACAACTAAGATATGATAAGATAAAATTTTGAAATTGAAATCTGAATTTTTATTTTAAATTTTCGAAAATAGTGTTTAAAATTAAGTTAGAAAAGATATTTTTTATTTTTGAATTTATTGATGAAAGAGAAAAATACAAAAAAGACATAAGCTAGACTTAAAATTTTTAGATCTAGCACCCATGTTTTTTCGAAAATTTTTGGAGGAAAACACCAAGGGACACCAAACTTAAAAATTTTAAGATCAAGACACATACAAGACTCAAGAACACCTTGAATACTAACTAAGAACACTTCGAATACTAACAAGAACACAAAGAACAACAATTAAAGACTCAAAGAACACAAGAACATAAAAAGAACACCAAACTTAAAATCTTTTAGAAAACCAAACAAAATTTTCAAAAATCCAAAGAAAAATAACAAGAAAACACCAAACTTAATGAATTGAAACAAGATTTAAACAAAGAAAATATTTTTGAGAATTTTTAGAAAATAAGACTCAAAGAAAATGCAAGACTCAACAAGAACATCAACACTGTAACTCAAACAAAAAGCTGAGGATGCCAAAAATAAACTATATGAAAAAGGTTTTTGAAAGGGTTAAAAATATTTTTTGGAATTAAAAAATAAGAACATGCAAGACTCAATACCAAGAACAAAAATCAAAACAAGAAAATAAAAATATTTTTGAAAAGATGTTTGAATTTTTCGAAAAATTTGGAGAAGAAAATAAAAAATAAAATAAAGGACTTTAATCAAAGTTATACTCTTGCAAAAATCAAAGACTCAACAAGAACATAAATTGAACAAAGAAAAAAAAATATTTTTGAAAAAATTTTTAGTGATTTTCGAAAATTGAGAAGAAGAAAGTAAAAAAAAAAAAGACTCAACAAAACAAAATAAAATAAAATAAAATTACCTGATCTAGGGAGCAAGACAATCCTTCAGTTTGTCCAAACTCAAAATTCCCAGCAACGGTACTAAAGACTTGGTGTGCATGTATGCAAACCCCACATTTTTCGTACAGCAACAGTACCACCAAGTGCACTGGGTCGTCCAAGTAATACCTGAGCGAGTCAGGGTCGACTCCACGAGGATTGTGGTTTGAAGCAAGCTATGGTTATCTTGCAGGTCTTCGTCAGGCAGATCAGAAGGTTGATGGATTAGAGAAAACTATTCATAATTTGTATTTGTAAATAAATTTAGTTGGATTGAGACAAGGGCAATCAGTAATGGGAATAGAGTTGAGAGTTGGAGTTGCTTTGTCTTTCTGAATTAAATCTGTTACTACTACTCTCCTTGATTGTGAGTGATTTCTTCAATGGTAGGTTGTATGTGATTGACACTGGTTTAAGCAGCTGCCAATACTCCTCCGGATCTGAACCCCAGGTTTAGTGTGGATCCATCTCTACATGAGGGTGAAGCGCGTACAGTCCATTCTCCTTTATGATCCTACTCAAAACACCACAAACAAGGTCGGATCTTCCGAATCAGAGAATGCTACATCTTTGGGTTCTAGCCTCTACCACAGAGACCCTACTCTCTCCAGAAATCGGCTGAACTGATGTCTCGAGAAGTCCCCAACGAAATTGTAGATTAGCTGTCTGAGAGATGTATATTCATGCTCTTGGTCGTCCTTGTCCGGTGAAAGACGCATTCTGACCCAAGTAGACGCGAATGTTTGTCAGGCACGTTCGTCTTAATTTGATAAACAGAGCTAATTGGTTAGATCATCCTATTCACCATGATGAAGTACAAATATACATCTTAGAATTAATCAAACACGGATCGAAGAGAAATAGTAGTACTTTTATTAATTCATAGGACTCAGCAGGGCTCCTCCCCTCAACCTAGGAGGTTTAGAAACTCATAATGAGGTAGAATACAATGATAAAACGAAAATAGGGCTGAATAATGGTAAAGATATCCGTGATCTATGTAAAATACACTTTAAATACTAAACAGATGACTAGTAAGGGTAAAACAGTCTATTTAGTACTAAAATCCACTTCTGAGACCCACTTGGTGAGTGTTTGGGCTGAGCTTTGATGAGATCCATGTGATATGAAGTCTCTTGGGCGTGGAACGCCAGCTAGGGGGTCCTCTTTGGGCGTTTGTACATTGATCTCTGCTCTTTTGGCCCTGGATGCCTGGATGGGGGCAGGAAGCTGGTGTTGGACGCCAGTTTTGGGCCTTGTAATCCGAAGCAAAGTATAAACTATTATATATTACTGGAAAGCTCTAAAAGTCAACTTTCCATAGCCGCTAAGAGTGCTCCATTTGGACTTCTGTAGCTCCAGAAAAGCTCTTCCAAATGCAGGTAGGTCAGATCCAGACAGCATCTGCAGTGCTTTCTGTCTCTGAGTCAGACTTCTACTCCAGCTCCTCAATTTCAGCTAGAAAATACCTGAAATTGTTCAAAAAACTCATAGTAAAATCCAAAAATGTAAAATTAACACTAAAACCTATAAAAACTCAACAAAAACTAAATAAAAGCTACTAAAAACTATATGAAAGTAATGCCAAAAAGCGTATAAAATATCCACTCATCAATTACATTTCTTGTTAACTAAATAAATTTTAACTTTGTTTATTATATTTTATATCAATGATTTAGGTTTAAATTTTAGATTTTAGAATTTAGGATTTAACATTTAATATTTTAGAATTTAAAGTTGGAAAAGTATAGGTAGACAATGAAAATATTAAACAATGTGAACAATGGATACATCGGATATTCAATTCACTAGGTATACGGATAGTTATTCCAATATTAGGATTTAGGTGAGTAATTTAAAAGTGTAGTGTGTTTTACTTGAATTGGACCAATTTTAAAACCTATTGTTCATATTGTTCAAAAAAGTCATTGATTACTTAGCATAACCCTTTAAAATTTATGCTTTAGAATTCAAGGAATGTTGTACTTCTTATTTTTCTCGGAGGACATTAAATATAGAATATAAATTGAATATAAAATATATATATATTAAAATAAATTAAATAATATATGTATTCATCATATACAAATATATAATAGTTAATTATAAATTATCGATTTTTGTTGTGCACATTATATTTGTTAAAATATATTTTAAGAATATTTTTGTATTAACAAATTTAAAAGATAATTTAGTTTTGTCAGTAAATTAATAATTAGAAAGTAGTTTTGGTGGTTTATTTTAATTTATTTGTTAATAAATAACCATCTGGATTCATGTGTTCTGCCCATATTTGCAGGAAATTAAATACAGTTATTAACTTTACAAAAAAACACGTGGATTCATACTTTTATTGCAACGTTCAAAAAGCATAAAATAATAAAATTCAATTACGTACAGAGCTTTAATGTGAATGTATTTCAGATATAATAATTATTCGTTGTACTTCTACTCTATAAATATGTAGATATCGAAGATCCTTGGTCGTCCTCATATGTTGTGCAGGAATGCAATATCCCACATTTTACTCTTCTTGCCAATAAATGGGTATGGAATAATGTTAAGTAGTTAAAATATTATGAACAATAAATAAAAATATATAATCAATAATATTATATTTATAAAAGAATGTAAATTATTTTTTGAATTTAATCGATATAATTAATTTGTTTATAATTATTTTTTTATTTAATTACACTAAAAGTTAATTTTAAATTTAATATAAATTAAATCTCAAAAATGCTCTTTTATTATTATATTTACAATTTTATAAATTTTTTTAAATAAAACTTTTAAATTTTGATATTTTTAATTCTAGAAAAATTTTAAATCACCTCAATACATTTTATAAAAAATAAAATATCTTATATTTGATTAGTCTCTATTTATTAAAAACGTCCAAAATTATTAGTTTTTAATCTACAAAATAAAATAATAAATTAACACCAATTTATTAATTATAGACATTATATATATATAAAATTATGAATGTTAAATTAAAAAATTTTAACGACTATTATACAGCTCATATTTTACATATAGAATATAGACTATTAAAAAATAAAAAATAAAAAATAAAATGTAAAAAAAATTAAAAAATAAAATTTTAAAAATAATTATTAACTCATTATATATATCAAAATTAATAAATAAACATACATATGGATATTAAATAAAAATATCAAAATAATTAAAATTATGATTTATTAGTGTATATATGAGATAATAATTTAAAAAATACAATAAGACATATAATTTAAAATTTGGTAATATTAATTGTAAAAATTTATTAATTATGGACATCATACGTATGAAATTATGAATGTTATGAGTATGAAATTATGGATGTTATTAATATAAAATTACGGATGTTATGTATATGAACTTATGGATGTTATGAGTAAATTTATCAATTGAATAAATTAATTTAAGTATTTGATATTTTTAAATTCAATTATATAAAATTTGAAAATATTTGTGTTAAAAAATTAGAATAAATTATTATTTCACTTTGAAAAATATAAAACAAATATTACGTAAGTGAGACAATAAATTAGTGATTACAAAAAAAATTAATTAAAATTAATAGCAATTAAAATTTGGATTACTCGAATCTCTACAATAATATTATGTAGGTGTAGTGAAACAATAAAGAAAAAATAAATTAGTGGTTACAAAAAAATCAATTAACATTAATGACATTTAAAGTATGTTATTATGATTAGTCTTTAATGCAATAGTATATATGAAAATCAAATTATAAATAGTCTCATTAATATATGATATGTTACATTCTAATAGTTAGGGATATAATGTGATAAATTGAATGATAAGAGAGTGAAATAAAAAATCAAAATGTAAAAAAGTTATATAAATAAAGTTAAATTAAGAAATTTTTGGTTAGTTATGGCTGAATTATTTTGGCTCTCAAACTTTTTTCCATACATAATACTTGAAGAATAACAATATAACTAAGATCCTGTGAAGGAAAGATAAACAAAATCGATAACCAATATTCACACACGAAATGTTAACGTAAGAAGCGTCGAATATAGAAGCAATATATATGTGTGTGTGCGTGCGTGCGTACGTGCGTGCGTGTGTATATAGATTCTCTTCTTTATATATATGTATTTTGTCCTTCCTAGAGGTTGACTTGGAGAAACAGGATTTGTATTTTGTCTTTTGGAACACACTTTTGGTTGTATATATGTATAAGTATGGTCGGCCTTTACTTCACAGGTCGAGCTTGGAATTTGCTATTTGTATCTTTGGCACTCTATATCATATGTTTATTTTCCTTTTCGTGTGTTGTTATCTATCCCTTTATACTTACCCATTTCGAGTGTGAAATAGAGTAGAAATACTCAGTAGAGTACAAGTGTTTTTTCTTTTTCGAATTTAAGAGTTACTTGAATAAAATTGTAGAGAGTAAGTTAGAAACATGATGTGGCCGTCATCCTCCTATTCCGAGTTTCTAAGTCCCGATTTCGTCATTCTCAATGGTGGGGAGTGTTCCTGTAAGGACTATGACTGATGCTCAAGTTAAAATGGGTCACAAAAGGAATTAAGTTAGAGATAATACTTGAGTACACATATTTAAAATTGTGCATATATTATGAGGTTATGATGTTATAATTTTTCTTATGTGAGTTACTTTTTTCATGAGCTACTCTCATCATAAGATGCTTGATGCCTTATTGTGGTCTCTCTTCAACTTGTAGCTTGTAGTTCTTGTGGTGGATACCCTCAACTCGTAGCTAGGCTCAAGCGTCTGAGTTTTCGAAATTTCGATGAAGAAATATCAAAATAAATTCAAGTTGCCAAAATCAATAATTATTAAATTTACTATGCTTAAAATAGTAACTTAATAATGAAAATATTGAGTTTAAAATAAAGAAATTATTTTTCGTAAAATAATTGCTTGATGAATTTTTTCTATTTAAGTCCAATCTATCTAAATGATTTTTTTCCCATATAAAGTAATTGCTTGGACAATTGAATGATGAAATTTTTAATTTAGATTAGTTGACTCATAAATTTTTTTTTCAATAAACAATGGTTTAGAGATTATTCCTTTATTTCTACCATAAATTTTCATATTATTTTTTAAAAATAATACTCTCTAAAAAATTTTAAATAAAATTAATACATCATACCTTTTCATGATTAAATATGAATATGGTTTGACTTCAAGGAGCTCAATTAGGATTTTTATCATTTTTTTCTTTAATAAAAAATGAGCTTCCGTCTTCTGACTTTGTAAACTTCGATCTCTGAATGTCAAGTAGTAGGGGTGTTCAAAACCGATCCGGACCGAACTAAACCGACTAACCGAACCAAAAAAACCGAAAATCGAATAAACCAAAAATCGAAAAAACCGAAAAAATATGTTTTGCTATTTTTATTATGGTTCGGTTCGGTTTTCGCTTCTGATAATGAAAACCCCAACCGAACCGAACCGAACCGGTCAGGAAAAACCCTAAAATAACCAACACCCCATCCCCCCACAAAGGCCCAAACGAACGTGCCTAACCTAATCCCCTTACCCCCACACCCCACCCCCAAACGAAACTTAGCTAGTAGTCACTCTCTTCTCACACTCTCGCTTTCTGCACTCTCGAGGCCTGCGGCGAACCCACCTAGCGCCGACGAGACCGTTCCTCCCACCACCTTGCAGCGCCGCCGAACTCTCCCCCTAGCGCCTCCGAATCTTCCTCCCACTGCTCCCAGGACCTCCTCGCGAACAGAGTACAACGAAGCCCCAGCCCCAGCCAGCAGTGAGCAGCCCAGCACCACTCTCGCACCCAGCAGTAGCACAGCACCACCAACTCACCCAGCACAGCACCACGCCACCACCCAGCAGTGTTTCTGGCCACCCACAACTTAGCACCTCCCACCCAGCCACCGATTCAAGTCAGATATGGAGCGGTAGCCACCGAGCCAGGTATGTAATTTAACTAATTTCTGTTTTGAATTACTGAAAGTGCTTCTGTTTGTATTGTTGGTAGCTTGGTATTGTTGGAAAAATAATATAAACTGCTTCTGGTTATTATTAGTTTTTTTGGAAGAATAATATAAGAAACTTTTGAAGTGATTTAGTATGAAATCAGATTTGAAAACAGATAAACTGGTTTTGGATCTTGATAGGAAGATATTGAAATCAGATTTGAAGCAGATTTGAAGAATTAAATTTGGAGTAGATTTGAAATTAGTGTATTGTTGCTGATTGCTGGTTGAATTCTTTTTGTTGAATTACTTTATTGTTGGTATTGTTGCTGATTGTTGCTGGTTTTTAATTTATTTGTTGTTGTGTTTTTGCTGGTTTTTATTTGTTGTTGTGTTTTTGCTGGTTTTTAATTTGGCACAATACTTTGTCCTTCCAGTTCCAATGTTACTGTACTCTGTAAATGCGATATTACTTATGATTTCCTATTATTTTCATAAATTTGACAAGTATGGAGCTTTCAAGATCTTTATCTCCTTTTGTTGCCAATATGACAGCTTTGACAAATATGTAAGTGCTTAACTCTAAATCAGAGAACTTTAAAATCAGTTTATATACTTATTCTATGGCTGCACCTACAGCTCGCTGTTAAATGCGATCTATGTTCCCTCATAATGTGCTAATGAAATCCTTGGAATTCATGAAGAACATCTAGCCTAGTTAGTATTCACACAACAGGGACCAGAGTTGATGCATGACCTTCTCCATTTATTATTTAGTTACACCAATTATAAATTTATTATTCTAAAATCAGAACTTTGTTAATGGTAACAAATTGATGGGGGAGGAGGACTCTTATTGTTGAATTCCTTGTCTATATAGATAACTTATTTGTTTCTTTAACATTGCCTGTGAATTTATGTATGCAGAGTAGGTAAAAAAGAGGGCATTATTGCATAGAAGGAGAGGGAATAATAAAAATTTACACTTTTACAAAGTATTAGAGTTTCAATAAATAGACAAAAGTACAAATGAAAGAATTTGGAAGAGATAAAAGTACACATCAAAACTTAATAAATATCAGAGTACACATCAAAACTTCATAAATTATTTTGTTGTCATGTCCTCTCACTTTTCTTTCTAGTGAATAAAAAAATTTTACATGATTCAACTCCTTTGTTAACTAATTTTTATCAACATTTTAATAACCCGTGCTTTTGTTCATTTCATCTGAAAGGGTATGTATGTATAAGCAAGTTGCTCAGATGGCTGAACTGAAGAAGATTTTGTATGGGAAGTTCAAGGACTCGGTCAATCTGGAGGAGGATAGTAGCCTTCTTCTTGTTCATAGGTCTTTTTGGGTTGATTTGAACTCTATTGGACTTTGGAAAATTTTCAATCAGATTGTCCCATGTTTTATTTCATTTCATGTTTAGAGTATTTTCTTGCTTGAACTCTATTGTTCTCTTTATTATTAGAATGTACAACTAGATTAGAATGTTTTTTACTAGTCTTATATTATTATTATTGTTGTTGTTCTTATTATGTAACTGCTTTTTTATTTCAGGTTGGTTTGCGTTAAGAAGTTTAGCTGTTTTGTTGGGAAAGACACTATAATTTGGCTATCTTTTAATAGAAATTTATTTTTATTTTTAGTTGTGTTGACTATTGAACTTTTAAACTTCTTTAATTGTCGTATTTGAATTCCTTTTGTCTTTAAATTTTATTAGACCAAGACTTTGTTAGCTATTGTATATTTGTGCTTGTCGATTTCAATGTTATGACTTTGTAAAATAGTATGTTAGTATTTTTTTGAATTGATTCAAAAAACCGAACAAACCGAACCAAACCAAACCGATTTAATTGGTTTGGTTTGGTTCGGATAGCTTTGATAAAAAAATCGAACCAAACCGAACCGCAGTTTAATTGGACGATCGGATCGGATGACTTTTCTCTCAAAAACCGAACCAAACCACACCGCGAACACCCCTATCAAGTAGTGTTCTTTGTGGTAAATTTACAAAAAAAAAATTGACTTCTTACTTCACAACTTTTAAGTTGTTACTAAGCCTCTAAATTATTGACCATTTAATTGGTCTAGTAATTATAAGCCTTTGAAGTGTATAATGATATGATCACAAATTGAAATTTGTAAATCTTACTATCTTTTTGGTGGAATTTTTGTATTATGTGCTTTAATGCTTCTCTTTTATGATCATGCATTTTTTGCTTTTTTTTTGTTTGTTTAAGCATATTGTTCATCTTGTGAACATGGATTGTGTTAAACTCATCTTGGGGTAAAACTTAGAATGAAGAGAATGTGAAAAGCGACGTGTCCCCACAGACAGCGCCACCGTTCATATGTATTTTTGCTCTTCCGAGTTTAGGAGTTACCTGAACAAAATTGTAGAGAGTAGGTTGAAAACACGATGTTGCTGTCATCCTCCTATACCGAGTTCATAATGTCCCAAGTTCGTCATTCCCAATGGTGGGATCTTTCTTGCAAGGACTCCGACAGTTAAGTTAGCATGGGTCGCAAGAGGAACTAAGTTAGAGCTCATACCTAAATAATGCATGTATTTGGAGTAGTGCGTATGTTATGAGGTTATGATGTTACAAGTTTCTTTTATATGGGTTGCTCTTTTCATGAGCTAGTCTCATCATAAGATGCTTGATGCCTTATTGTGGTCTTTGTTCATATGATGCTCTTAGGCCTATAAATAGTCAATTTGTAACATTCTCCTGTAAAAGTACAATGATAGTTATAATTTAACAATTAACCTCATAAAAAAATTGAGTTATTAGGCATTAGAATGAGTTATGAGCAAGGTTCTAAAAACCGGACCGGTTCTTAAATCGCTCTAGTCACTAGTTTACTAGTCCAACTGTGACTCAATCAAAAAAACTATTTTATAATAAAATAATAAATACATTATAAATAAACATCCTAAAAAGTACAAACATCAAATATTATTCAAACTTTAATGTCTGAAAAAACAGTGTAGCATTTGCCAAAACTCAGATAAATGAAGTCTTGAAGTATACACTACAAGAAATGCAATGAGTACCATCAGATTTATCGTTATCTTGAAGTTGACGGTATAAACAGCGGCGAAAATTGTCTACCAGCGGGTTATTTTGTCAGATGCTAATTACCAGCGGAATTTTTAATGAATTTGTGGAGACTGAGTGGCTGCTAACCGTCAGATTATTTCGACGGTAACTTTGACGCCATATCATGTGTTTTGGTGCCAAGTTACCATCGGATTTGTTCGTCGATAAATCCTATAGTAATTTTTTGGCACAGTTAAGCCATAATTAGTAGTCAAATTAAGACTCTTCTTAACAAAATTAGGACAGAAATTCAAAATTACTAGAAATTAACAAATTATTTTATTAAAAATAAATAGTCTGAATATAATAAATATTACAGAAATATAATACAATGAAGTAGACATAAAAAAATCAAATCCCTAATCCCTACAGATCCTGATAATTGTCATCGTTGTTGTCTTCCCCCTGCTAAAGAGGCAGAGTAAGCGCTGATGTCAGTTCCCTACTAGCAGCGTTGCCGCTGGTACTAGCAGCACCGCTGCCTCCAGCGCACATCTGCTCATTGTACACCTCCATCTGCTCTCACAAACGATCTAGCTGCTCCAGCTTCTCTGTCAGGTCCGAGCTGATAGCAACGACTCCTTCCGCGTGTGTAAGAAGGTCGTTGTACCTCTTTTCAGATTGCTCCACTTGTTGGTGAAGCTCCTGTGTTAGATTATGTACCTCCTCCCTCAAGTCGACAATTTCTTGGGGTTTGGCAGGGCTGGTGGTAGAGGCAGATGTAGAGGCAGAGGAAGCCACCAATGCGGAGGAGCGGAGGCCACTGGCGAAGAACGACCCAAACCCAAAGCAACAATTCTTGTAGGGTTTAGAGGTGGTCTTGTGCCAAACTAACCAAGAAGGTTTAGCGGCTCATAACTCAAAGAGAAAACTAGGGTTCAAAAAGTGTGAAATTGCGTAAGAGAGAAGATTCCCTGAAGGGATAAATCTTTTTGCTTTTATATCTAGTCTAATTTGATTTGAAACTAAAATAAAAAACAAAAATAATAAAATCTAAAGCTAAAATATTTTTTGTAAATGAAAATAATTAAAACAAAATAAAATAGAACAATTAAACACTAAATCCAACTACAGATGCTCCTTTGGTGAAAGTGGATCCGCATTGCTAGCGCTAAACGCTGAATGGACAGAAACTCCTCTTTAAATTCTGATTGACTGGCGCTAAATGTCAGCTTTGGCATTTAGCACCCTAGTGGGCAGAGTTCTCCCTTGCGTTTCTGATTTGCTGGCGCTAAACACCCAGGTCCGCGTTTAGCGCCAGTTTGACAGATTCAAAACTCTTCTCTTTTCTTGCACACGACCTCTGCGAAACCGATCCAAACTTTACCTGTGGTAATTAAAACCTAAAGCAACTCAAATTAGCATCCAAAGAGGTTTTAAACACTAAAATTAAATTAAAACTCAATAAATTTGTATCTAAAATAAATAGAAAATGGAGAAAAGATGCTCACGTATCACAACACCAAACTTGAACTGTTGCTTGTCCTCAAGCAACTAAAAGTGATATAGGACTAAAAAGAGAAATCGTCTAAGACTTGAGTGTTCATTTAAACTCTTGTCCAATTACTAAGTGGTGTTAATGACACTTTGATTCTGAATAGGTTTTGCATCTCACTATCCTTTGAAGCTTAGAAATGTTTATATCCCTCAAAATTAGAACTCAGATGATATTATGGATTCTCTTCCTCCTTAAGCCCTGATTAATCCTTGAACACAGCTTTTTCTTGTCTTTTCTTTGGTGCTGTGCACCTTGAGCCTAGCCGTGACTCTAAATATTTTGTCTCAAGCTTAACTTGACACAAAAATACCACAAGCACTTAACTGGGGAACTCTTTGAGTTTTCATTTTCTTTTCTTTTAATTTCTCCTAGCCAGTGGTGCTCAGAGCCTTTAGCATACTCTGTAATTGCACTTAGTCTTGACTCTTAGTGCTCTATCCAAGGGTTACTTGTCATATTCACACCATAAGCATATGGTTGGGAAAATGACTCTTTAAACTTTTAATCATATTTGACCTTCCTAACCATTGATGCTTAGAGACTTGGATCTTGCCTTTTATTTTATTTTTCTTTTTTGCTGTTTGTTTTGTTTCAAGGATTAATTTCTTTCTCAATTTAGAGAATCCATAATATTTTTCTAAGTTCCTGTACCTCAAGAAATCAACATTCTTTACTTCAATCTCAATCATGCACTATTCACTTCATGCATTCAGAATCATAGATAATACCACAACATCAAAGTAACTAGAACAAATCAGAATATATACTCAAGTCTCATGTATTTTACTACTTTTTTCTTTTTCTTTTGATTTTTCAAACTCAATGAGCAATACATGAGATATTTTTTAAAATAAACATAAAATATCAAATTAAATACTAAGATAGAAAAATAATAAAATACTTCTAATAATCATGCAAAAGAATTCAAACGGATAACAGAAAGCAAGATAAAATAACTAGAATAATAGAAAATAAGTAAAGCAGTGGATAATGTAACTCAACCACCTCAGTCTTAGTGGTTACTCCCTCCCAGGAATCCTCTCAAGTGCGTCAGCTCCTTCAACTCTCACCTCTGACTCTGCTGTTCCTCTACTAGCTGATGGAGGAGGGCAGAGTGATCCTGATACTCTATCCTCAACTGATCAACAGAAGACGTCAGCTACCCAATAGATGTGGTTAACTGATCCCAATAGTCACGAGGAGGGAAATAATATCCCTGAGGCATCTCAGGCTGCTCTTGCTGAGAAGGGGAAACTAACTCCTGAGGCGGTGCTCGTCCAAGCTCCTTGGCATACTCCATACGGAACTAGCTCCTGAGGCGGTGCTCGTCCAAGCTCATTGGCATACTTCATACCCCTCCGTGTGATCGGCCTCTCAAATGTCAATAGGGGTGTCTCCATCAATGCGGACTCGAGCAGCCTCACACAAGTGGAAGATGAGGTGGGGGAAGGTCAATTTAATAGAGGTGAAGGCCTTCGCCACTATGTTGTACAGCTCCTGAGGGATCACACGGTGCACCCCCACCTCATTACCAAGTATGATGCAGTGAATCATCATAGCTCGGTCAATAGTAACCTCAGACCGGTTACTCATAAGGATGATGGAGCGCTAAATGAACTCCAACCACCCCCAAGCAACCGGCTTCAAATCATGCCTTCCCAATTGGTGTGGCTACCCTCTAGCATCCCTCCTCCATTGTGCTTTATGGAGGTATATATTAGTGAGGACCTGGTCCAGTCTCTAATCAGTATTGACTCTATGAGTGTAGGAGTGAGGATCATCTCTGAATGGTGGCAGCTGAAGTATATCCCTCACCTTCTCTGGACCAAACTCCAGGATCCTCCCTCAGACCATAGTGCGCTAGTTCTTTGGTTTGGGGTTCACACCCTTGACATGCTTGTAAGTCACCTAAGCATTTGGTGTAGAACTCCCTGACCATCAGAACACCAACATCAGTTACAGGGTTGCACAAAACTCCCCAACTCCTCCTCAGAATTTGTTCTCGGATCTCCGGATATTATCCGGTTACAAATCAAATCGGACCTCCGGGGTCACCTTCTTTTTGCTCACAACTTCATTAAAGTGACCCTCGTGGGTCTTGGAGAAGAACCGACTAAAGTCAAATGGACCGGTTGCAGGAGCTTTCTCTTTTTTCTTCCTTGAAGAGGATTCTCTAGTTTTTGGTGCCATATAGATAATGATAGAAATGAAAAAGTGGAGCATCCCAACACCAAGTTTAAAACTTTTGCTCGTCCCCGAGCAAAAAAAAAAAAAAAGAACAGAAAAAAAAGAAAGGAGAAAAATAAATTGACTATGAGGTGGTAAGAAAGGAGAAAAAATAAATAAGAAGGAAGTAACGAGGTGAAAATGAAGAAAAGGGATAGAAGATGGTGAATGGAGGTCTGGTGAAAAGTGAAAAAGAAGTAGGTCTTTATAGAAAGGGGGGAAGGTTCAGTTATATTGGAGAGGGAGTAGGGTTGGGTAAAGTAAATGGGTTGGTATATGGGGAATGGGAAAGAGAGATATGGGGGAGATTTGATGAGATTTGATATGGTGATGGGGTGTGAAAAATTGAATGAATGGATTTGGGGTGAAATATGAATTGATGGGGGTTGAAGGGAAGGAATGATGGAGGAGAGAGAGAGGGGTTTGAAATGGTAAAAAAAAAGGGTGGGTGAAGTTGTTACCGTTGCAAATTTGAATTTCCTTTCTCAATACTCAATTCTACGTCCAGCGTTTAGTGCCACAGTGCCTCGCATTATGTGCCATTTACGGAACTAAACGTCCATCCTGGCGTTTAGCGCCACTACCCTTTTAAATATTTTTTTAGGACGAGGCCTGGCGCTAAACGCCCAAGTGGCGTTTAGCGCCCTATGAGGCATGAGTCTGTCTTGGGTTGCGTGCCATCTAGGGCGTTAAACGCCAGAAGACGTTTAACGCCAACACTCTAGCTGCAAAATCAGGTGCTAAATGCCCAGCTTGGCATTTAATGCCACCCTTCAGTGAGCTCCTTGAGAATTGTGCCATTCTCTGTGAAGTATACATACTTTTTTTTATGATACACACATCTACACTTCAAGTTATTCCTGCCATAGTTGTAAGAACCGGACCGGACCGGCCGGTTCGACCGGAAAACCGGTGAACCGGACCCATAACCGGTCCGGTTGAGTGCTGTAACCGGATAAGGAAGAGAGCCGTTTCGAACCGGGTTGAACCGGCCGGTTTTGATGAAAACCAGAAAACCGGCGGTTTCTGGTTAACCGACCGGTTCGAAAATGTTTTTTTTTAATTTTTTTTTCTTTTCCAAAACGACGTCGTTTTGGTTTATTTAAAAAAAAAAAAAAAAAAAAAAGAAAAGTCCTACGGCGCCTAAGCCCCCCACCCCAGTTTTTAGTTTTCACTTTCCCCTTTTCCCCCCAAGGCCCCAACCCTAACGGCGCCTAAGCCCCCCTCAGTCCCTCACCTCACTCACCCAGCCCCCAGCCCCCAGCCGCCCGCCGTCATCCTCTTCGTCTCACCGCCAGGCGCCGGTCTGAACTCTGAAGGAACCAACTCAACCAAGGGAGTAGGAACAGGACAGAGACAGAGACAGATACAGACTCGCGACGGCGCCACCCGCGAACTCGCCGTTGCCGCGAAGTCGCCGTTGCCGCCCAGTCGAAGTCGCCGTTCCATCGCCGTCGCCCTCGCCCAGTCGAACTCGCCGTTCCAGCGCCGTCGCCCTCGCCCAGTCGAATTTGCCGTTCCAGCGCCGTCGCCCTCGCCCAGTCGAAGTCGCCGTTCCAGCGCCGTCGCCCTCGCCCAGTCGCCGTTGCTTTTCCGGTCGAACTCGCCGTTGCCTCACCCTTCTGCTCTGTGACTCTGTGAAACAGGTAAGCTCCAGTTGATTGTTCTGTAATATGCTTCTGCTCTGTTCTGTAATATTTCTGTAATATTTCTGTAATATTTCTGTAATATGCTTCTGCTCTGTTCTGCACTAGAAGTTTAATGATTGTTCTGTGAAAAATGCATTACACCCGCTCTGTTCTGTGAAAAACTTACTTTGTTTCTACACTTCTTGCTGACTTGCTGTTATGAATATGAATATGCTTGTTGAAATTGTTAAGCTGAATATCCTTGTTGAAACTTGAAAGCTTGAAATATGAAATTGTTGAATATGCTTATTGAAATTGTTAAGCTGAATATCCTTGCTGACTTGTAAGTTGTAAATTTGTTGTTTACTTGTTTTGTTGATTTGTACTGGAAATATGAAACTGTTGAATTATATGCTTGATTTGAAATTTGAATCTATGAAATATGAATATGTTTGTCTTGCTGAATAGGGAATTTAACTATTTAAGCATTTAAGGTTGCTGTCTTGGTGAATAGGGAATAGGAACTAGGGAATTTACTAATTTAGGATTGTTATTGTTTTATAATTTTGCGGTTTTGCTACTCCATATTCTTTTAGAATGTCTGCTGCGAATACACCATCAGAAACACCATCTTCGCAAGAACAAGGATCAACTGCTGATGCATCAATCGGAACCCAAAAAAACAATAATAGAGCAAAAAACGATCCTGCATGGGGTCATTGTAAACAAGTTGTGGAGTCTGGAAAAACAATTCTGCTATGCATATATTGTGAGAAGCTTATTAGGGGTGGAGGAATTCATCGGTTTAAGCTTCATTTGGCTGGAAAAGGAGGAGATGTTGAGTCTTGTCGAAAGGTGCCAGCTGCAGTGAGACACCAATTCCATGAAAGTATTGAAGAGCTTCGAAGCAAGAAAAGAAAAACTCAAGAACAATATGCCGAAAGTTATAATGCTTGTGATGATGTTGAAAGAGAATTTGACGAGATCGAACGTAATGAGATGCAACAACAACAAAAATCCAGGGTTCCAACACCTAACTCTAGAAAAGGAAAACAAGTCAAAGGTTTACAATCCTATTTTCCACCAGCAACAACACCCGGAGCTCAACCAAGTATCAAAAGCGTTCTTCAAAGCAAAGAAATTGTGGAGAAGTGTGATATTGCTATTGCGAAATGGATGGTGGATGCCTCTGTTCCATTTAATGCGGTTAATTCAGCTTACTATCAGCCAATGATTGATGCTATTGCAAGCATGGGTGCAGGGTATAAAGGGCCAAGTTATCCAAGAGTCCGTGGGTATTTGTTGAGTAAATTAGTTGAGGATGTGAGGAAAATGATTGATGGTTATCGTGAGATTTGGAAGCAAACTGGATGCACTATTATGGCCGATGGATGGACTGATCGTTGTAGGCGTACTTTGATTAATTTTTTAGTTTATTGTCCTAAAGGAACTGTTTTTCTAAAGTCGGTTGATGCTTCTAATATCTCAAAAACTGCTGAAAATTTGTTTAAGTTGTTTAGGGATGTTGTATTGTTTGTTGGTCCTGAAAATGTTGTGCATATTGTAACGGACAATGCTGCAAACTATGTTGCTGCGGGAAGGTTGTTGGAGGCTGAGTTTCCTAAATTATATTGGTCCCCTTGTGCAGCTCATTGTGTTAATCTGATGTTTCAAGATATTGGGAAGTTGCAAGAAGTGAGTCAAACTGTGTCACAAGCTTCACTGATCACTAAGTATATCTATAATCATTGCTATCCACTGTTCTTGATGAGAAAGTTTACAGGTGGGCGGGAAATACTTCGTCCAGCTCCAACTCGGTTTGCTACTAATTTCATTGCTTTGCAAAGTATTTTAGCTCAAAAGGATCCTTTGAGAGCTATGGTGACTTCTAGAGAATTTACAAGCTCGGCTTACTCCAAAGAAGCCAAAGCTAAGAAATTCGTGGATCAAGTCTTGGATTCTAAATTTTGGAGTCAATGCACTGATATTGTTAAGCTTACTGAGCCACTTGTTCGTGTTTTACGTATTGTGGATAGTGAAGACAGACCTGCCATGGGTTTTCTTTATCAAGCTATTTATAAGGCTAGAGAAGAAATGGTGAAGAGGTTTCAGAAAAGAAAGAAGGTTGTTGATCCTTATTTGAAGATTTTGGATACCCGTTGGGATGCACAACTTAAGAAAAATCTTCATGCCGCTGGTTATTGGTTAAATCCAGCTTTTCGATTTAATGCTGGAGAATTTGAAAAGCACAAAGAAACGATTTCTGGCTTGTTGGATGTCATTGAGAAATATGCTTATGATGATCCTGTACTGAATTCTAAGCTGACAAGTGAGAAGAGGATCTTTAAGAATGCTGAGAAAGATTTTGGAAGACCCTCTGCAATACGTGAACGAACCACTGTTATGCTAGGTGAAATTTCTTCATAAATTTGGTCTTTTACTATTGTGATGTATTAATTATGTGATATTATGATTGTGATAAATTATTTATCTGTTTTTTTATGTTAAGATCAATGGTGGGAATCTTATGGTTGTGGAGCCCCAAATTTGCAAAAGTTGGCTATTCGTGTTTTAAGCCAGACTTGTAGCTCTTCAGGTTGTGAGCGTAACTGGAGTATTTTTGAACACATTCACTCAAAGAAGAGGAATCGGTTAGAGCATCAAAAACTTAATGATCTTGTTTATGTTCATTACAACTTAAGGTTACAACAAAGGTACTTTTTTTATTGTTTTAAGTTGAAAGCATTATTTTAAAATCTTAATCATCACATGAGTAACGAAATATATTGATAACATAGGAACCAAATGAGAAACCAAGTTTATGATCCAATTTGTCTTGATGCATTTGAGGATCATTCGGAATGGATACTGGAAGATTCACCACCATTTTTAACTCCTGAAGAAATTGATGCTTTACGAAATGATCTTGCAAATATGTCTCTTCAATCACCTTTAGATGATTTAGGTATGCTTTTATTTATTTATGAATTTTGATCAACTATGATTTTTGTATGCCTTATAACATGTTTTATATTATTTTTTATCTTGATTTGTGAAACATTATCTATAATGCTAGATCAATTGGATTTGGAAGATGATCGGGATGAAGATGGAGCTAATAATTCTGTGGAAAATGCAAATCAAAATGAAACCAATCAGGATGTAGCTCCACATTTGTCAGATGAAGAGCAACTTGCCGACTTTGAAATCACTCCTTGGATTTAGTTTATGAATTGTTATCCATATTGTGTTTAATTAAGATACTAATGTACTAGTACTAACTACTTTCATGTTTATCTTTGTATTAGTTATATTTAGACTTTGAAACTTGGTTGTTTTTAAAATGTTGGTGAAGAACTAACGATATGTATTTTGAATTTATTAATTTTATGACTATTTTTAGTATTTTATATTTTTTATTTATGTGAAACCGGTTTTATCGGTTCAACTAGCGGTTTATCGGTTGAACCAATAAACCAGTGAACCAGTGACCTGATCGGTTCGATTACCGGTCCGGTTCTTACAACTATGATTCCTGCATTACCTCTCTTTGCCACAATGCTACTTCCTTTCTGTAATGTCATTATGCAAGTGTGTCATATATACTACTAAGTGAAAGAAAATCCACTTGAAAGAGTTAAGATATAATTCACTAACCTGCTCAAAAGTTTAGCTTCCAAAAATACACCTTCTCCAAGAGAAGCTACCTGCAGACTCCAACATAAAGAAATATTAATTAATTAAACACCACAAATATAAAATTCTGAATTGTCTCAACACACATACAAGAACAATCAAGTCTTTTACCATAGTACTATAGAAAGTGGCGACCAAGATGCTAATAATTTCAAACACAATAAAAAAGGGGGAAAGATCAAAAGAGAATAAAGAGCAACAATGCAAGAAGATATAACTAGAGGCTCTTATCCTTGTAGTAAATAAGAGCTTTCAGTTTCAAGTTTCTCTTTTCCATGACTTCAAATATATTAAAGTAGATTTATTTTAAAATAGAGTATATATATATATATATATATATATATATATATATATATATATATATATCAAAAAATTCAATATTCTTCTAGAAAACACAGCTTCTTCTACCTCTTCTCCAAAAACATAATCTGATTTAGGTTATTATCAGTATCCTCTGGCATATTCATGTTACATAACTATGGTTATTATGTAAAATTTTGAAATGTTTCTAAAAACTTACCAATATACTATAGAACATGTAAGTAGAGATCCTTCTAGTTTTTCCTTCCAAAAATAAACTAGGAAACAATAATTTACACAGATTTAAAGAACTAATACATATGACACATACGAACGAATGGGAACTTGTTCGCAACTTATATTTTAATAATATATATGAAAAAATAAATTGTTAATAGAGACTTACCAGCAACGTTCAAAAATGTTAATTATAATAAGTATATATAATTTAATGAATTTATGACCTTATTATATTATTTTTAAATTCTAAATAATAAATATACAATTCATAATAATTACCACACTTAAATCACAATATTAACCATACTAAATCTCAAATACAATAATATAATTCATATTCCATAAATCTACATCAAATTATCAAACCACACTTAAATCAAAATACACCACATATTTCATAATAATAACTATGTTACTATGAATTTTCTTAATTTTATATTTATAAGATGCTATAAAATAAGTAAAATATCTTTCAAAAAAAAAAAATAGTCAGCCTGCCCCACCCCCTCGAAAGCCCGCGAATTTGGCAAGACACGGATTTGGCAGGTATTTAAAAATTGGCAAGTCTAAAATTTTATTTCGGAAAAGTATATGAAACCAAAAGGTTACCAGCCAAAAACTAACTAAAATCACATTAATTTATATTAATAATTAATTTAAAATTTTTTAAATTCAAAATTTAAAAATTTAAAATTAATTAAGTAAACCTAATTAAAACCTATAAAAGCCTTCCTCTTCTCTCTCCCATTAACCTACCACCTCCAACAATCCCACATAGAGACCTCTCTTTCTCTGCTGGCCGGCGACTTCCATGCTCTCCGCGACGCCCTCAACAAGCGCATTCAAGGCAACTGCTTCAACATAAAGTTTACCTTCGACTTCGTCACTGACGAAACCTTCTCCTCTTCCCTCCTCAACCACCTCCTTCAAATCCTATCCACCCTCAATCGCGGCATCACTCACAAAAACACGTTTGATTCCCTCATCACCCTCAACTTTCGGTGTTGCTGAGTGTTTCTGTTTTCTGCCATGGATCCAAACCGCGCTAGGAACACCGATTACATAAACGCCTACGGATTCGGCGATGATGGTGGTACTTTGCTTTCAGATTTCAACGATTGGGATCTACACGGACAATACAATCACCCTTTCGATTTAACTCCAAGTAATGCTTTTGATCGGTTTGACGCCGACACATTTGGCTTGCATGCACATTCGGTTTTGAATTCCGGAAGCTCGGAGCCGTTTGTTCCACCCTCTTCCGCGAGCCATGTGGAAAAATCCATGTCGGGTTCAGCCTTTGGGGCTGTGGTTTCTATGGCGGATCCTTTCGTGGAAGACATTCATATTTGTAATATAAAAAAATTCAAAAAATATATAAAAAAACATCCATTTAGTATGAATAAGAAACATTCTGATACTTAGCAGAAGAAACATCTATATATATTAACTCTATAAAATTTTTAAAAAAATATGAAATTCTTAAAGAAATAGAGACATTCACATTTGTAATACAAAAAAATTCGAAAAATATATAAAAGAACATCCATTTAATATGAAAAAGAAACATTCTGATACTTAGCACAAAAAACATTCATATATATTAATTCGTAAAAATTTTGGATTCACCCAAATATATTTGGCTGGTTTTTGGCTAATACCCTTTTGATTCTCTAGCATTTTCAGTTCATTTTTTTTTGATAGTTTGGCCCAATAAATTCGGCCTATTTTGCCAATTCTGCCTATCTAGGTGGTACATGTTTTTTATAAAACTAAAATAAAAAAATTTAATATTGCAGATTTTGTAAATAAAAAATGTCAAACTTTCCTAAATTTTTAAAAATTTAAGTTGCATATTTAAGTTTTATAACTTTCGTAATTTTTGAAAAAAGAAAAAGAGGAGTGATGACTTATTTTCAAATTAGTTATAAGTGTATAATAATTATAAAAATTAAATTAAATAAAAATAAAGTGGTTCTTTAAATATAGAAAACATCATTAATTAACAAATTAAAAAATTAAAATATTTAAATTTAAAGACTGAACAATGGATAAAAATTGAAAGACAAGTATTTTCGTATTTAGACGAACAAAATATTAATTAAAGGAGGCACATGTGCATGGCAATGGCAAGTGATGAATCATGATATCGCCTAACCACACCATGCATTATGAGTGAGACCTAAACTCACTTATTCTAAAAGAAGCAATCTTTTTCAAAACAACAAAGAAACCAACATAAATTCAATTTGTCCCACGTCAACATGAGTAAGCTAACAGCAGCAATTCTTTTCATTGATAAAAGAAGCAATCTTTTTCAAGACCTCACGAGAACTGTCTTCATACGGCTTATAAACATGCTCGCAATGTCCCAAACCCTGATTCTCAACGAGCTCAACACTTCCACTCCAACCACTCTTCTTCAGCGCCGTAACGTAGTTCCTTCCGGCAACCAGCAAAGGATCCTTCTCCGCCACACACACCAAAACCCTCTTACACCCAAGACTCTGTAAATCCTCCACCGTCGGCTTCAGCCTCGGATCCTCCGGCCCGTTCTTCTCCTTGCACATGAACAGCCACTGATCATCGTCCCCTATTCCACCAAAGAAAGGGTGCACCAGAATCGCACCCTCCACACTCACACCCCTCGGTAACACTGTTTTTCCCACTAGGCTAGCCACCCAGTGCGAGAGGTTACCGCCGGTGCCGCTTCCGGCGATGAAAACACGCTGCAGGTCGGCAAGGTCGTTAAGCCAGGGCTCTGGTCCATCCCCGCCCTTGTGCGACACGACCCACTGGAGAGATCTCCAGGCGTCTTCGTAGCACTCGGGCGGTGATCGGGCCGGGAACTTAGCGTACTCTACGGAGACCGCAAGGACCTTGGCTTCGTTGGCAATGGCGGCGACGTGGTTACTGTATTCCTCGGTGAAGGCGGAACTGGCGCAGAAGCCGCTGCCATGGAAGAAGAGCAAGACAGGGAGTTTGTTGTTGGGGTTGGGTGTTTTTGGGAGGAAGATACGAGCGGAGACCGGTGCACATGGATCGGAAGAAATAACGGCGTCTTTAACGTCGCAGGGAGGATAGAATACTGGCGTGGAATGGAGTGACTCCACCCCGCCGTCTTTGTAGACGCGGAAGAAGGGGAACTCGAGTGACACCTCCTTTTCTTCCATGGTAGCTTCCACTCTCCTTTTTGCGTGTTTTTTCTTGATTGTTGCAGTGCCTAGAGAAATAGAGTGATGAACAGTGGTGCTGTAAGTGGATAGAGGGGGTTGTGGCTGAGGTGCTAAGGCCGGTGGCAGGATCGGGGTCCTCGGACGGAGGACAGAATATTTGCTTAAGAGGGAGGTGCTCCACCGTGCCGTCGATGCCATTGTTGTTGTGTGAATTGTCTTGTTTGTTGCAGTGCTTATTAGATTGCGAGAGTGATGAATAATGGAGGTGTAGGTGGACGAAGGGTTTTGTTGATGAGGTGCTGAGGCCGGTCGCAGGGTGGTCGTGGTCCTCAGAAGAATGGAGGAGCTGCACCGTGCAGTCGCCATTGTTGTGTGTTGTGTGTTGTGTGTTTGATGAGGGTGATGAATTGCTGAGGATGTAATAAGTGGACGAAGGGTTCACTTATATAATCAGTACATCCACCGTAAAAATTATTTAAAAAGACCTTGACCTGATCAATTTAAAATTGGTAATTAATTTTTTCTCTTTTCAACAAATTATTATTAATATTGATAAAATATAACACGTTATCCAAACATAAATATATTTAATTAAAATAAACTCGTCTAAAACGCAAACAGATTAGCAGTAAAAATATCCTTCTATTTTTTATTTTATGTTCATTTATGTTTTTTTTTTTCATTTTGTTCGAAATTAACCATTAACTTTGGAATGTTGTAAAGTTAAAATTATCTATTTATATTTTAGTTTTTTTATAAATATTGTCTATTTCCATTTTTTTTAACCTAAGATTTTTATTGATATACTTTATATTTTGTCCAGAACGTTCGATATTCATTATTATCGTTGACATATTAAAAAAAAAAAGTAAAACATGAATAACATGAAATAACATTTTTTATTTACTTTTAGAGCACTTTAAAAATTCTCTTAATTCACCTATAAATTTTTCTTGTTCATCAAATAATAATTTCTCAAATAAAGCGTAGTAATATTTTTAATGAGAATATGGCATATTGTGCGCCTTAATTAATTTTTAAATATTTTTAAAAAAGTGCGTAAATCGAAAATAAGTCAATCAAATGACGAACCAATTGGTTTTTTAAATCAAAATATGATAAAATAAATTTGTCAATAGCCAAAATACCCTTGATCAATATTATAGTCCCTCAAAACCGGTTTAATTGTTGCCATTACTAATTTAATTTAATTTAGTTTAATTTCTTAAAATTGGTTGATTTATTTGGTTCTCCTCCCCCCCCCCCCCCAAAACAAGTTTGACTACTAAAAGTAAAATCTCACTAATACTATTTTAATTTGCTAAATAAAAATACTCAGTGCTAAAGTATTTTTAGATTCAACCAAATCATGTTATGTATATGTCTACTTATACATTTTTCTTTTTTTCTATACACGCACTTTTGTATGCATCTTCTCATACTTAGATTCTTATGCGCCTTTTTCTTTTATTCTATTTTATTTTTCTACATCCTCTTTTTTTTTTTTTCTTTTCTGCGTCATCTTTTTCTTTAATAATTTTTGAATGAACTACTAACTCGATATTTTTGCGAATGAAAACGCGACTCTTCATGGAAAAAACAATCCATTTCAGCCCTCTGTCACCCATTTCCAGGACACAATGCAATTTTTATAGGTGTTTTTCCGTCAATTTCGAACGAAAAATGCTAACCTATCATAATAACCGTGTGTGCTAACACCTCTCCTTGCTGAGATGGATATTCGTTGCATACGTGTACACTTCAAAATCATTAGAGAGTTAATTGTCATCTTCCATGTCTGCAAAAACGTCATTGTTTCCCCTGTCATCTTCCACTCATATGTCCATGTTGAATAGTTCCTCGTAACCAACCTCTTCCTTAACGGTGAGACCTCCCTTACCTCCTTCAATTTGTTGTCTCGTTGCACCTTGTGGCCACTGCCGCCAGTTCTTGCAGGAGCTACACGACTCAGAGAATATCCAAATCCTCATAACCTCCGACAACAATGACCAATTCACCCCCTCTCCGACTTCCTTCCAAGGTTTTCCTTTTCTCTTGGAGCCCCGAAACAATGGGTTGATGCTCACAACCCAAACCCGAATGAATTGTGGTGATGAAGATGAGAATTTGATATCCAATAATGGTATTGTTTGCAATGAACACGGTACAATTGTTGATGATGAGAAGTTAAATATTACGGCTTTGGAGACTGTGAATATGTCGCATGTGTCCTTTGGTAGCGTTTGTTGCGGGTGGCGGTGGTGGGTATGATAAGATCGTGGGTACAATGCTGGTGGAGAAAGTGGGTGCTCTAGTGAGACAGTAAGATTGTTGATGCGTTCCATTTCATCCACGTGCCACTTCCAAGCATTGCTTTGCTGTTTCGATTCCGATGATATTTGACAATTGGCATGGTTTTCAAATTCAGATTGTCATTATTGTTGTTGGTTTTCTCAATGATCATGGTGCTTATTCATGGATATGAGTCAATGAATCATGACGCTATAAGAAAATCGCTAAGTACCGTCGATAATAAAGTTACCGCCGGTAATAAAGTTATCGTTAGATTTACCGTCGTCCTGGAGTTGATGGTATAAACGTCGTTGAAAACTACTTACCAATGGATTTTTTCGTCCGACGCTAATTATCGGCGGATTTTCTATCGGTATTTTCAATGGATTTATCGAGACTGAGTTAATGATTATTTTCAATGAATTTGTCGAGAGTGAGTTGATGACTGTCGAATTTTGGCGCCATTTCACGTGTTTAGGCACCAAGTTACCGTCGGATTTATCCAAAGGGTAAATTCAAAGGGTAAATCCTACGATAATATTTTTTTTTGGCATAGTTAAACCACAATTAGTAGTCAAATTAAAACTTTTGTTAACAAAATTGTTAGCAAAAATCTAAAATTAACAAAAATCAACAAATTATTTTATTAAAAATAAATGGTTTGAATACAATAAAATATCACAGAAGTAGAATACAATGAAGTAGACAAACAAGAAAATAAAACCCCTACAGATTCCGGTAATCTTCGTTGTCATCGTTGTGGTTGTGGTTGTAACACCCTACCACACAGAGCTTTACGCCTAGGACATAAATCAAACGTGGTGAGGCGCTACGACCTCTAAAACAATATATATATATATATATATATATATATATATATATATATATATATATATATATATATATATATATATATATGAAGAGTAGTTTAACTAGGAGCCTTGGAAGAAAGAATGAACAAAACAAGACCGAACACACGTCACACACGAAAAGCGATTAGATAGAAGAATTATATAAAAAACCAAAGAGACAAGTATATAAACAGAGTTTCAAAAGATAGATACATAATCAAGCTCTAAATTCAACCTACGAAGCAAATGTCGGCTAAATTCTAGTTTTCTAAAGTCAACCTCTAAAAGGGACAGGAAACATAAATACAGGGCGGAGTATAATATATATAAATGTCGGCTAAATTTTTAGAGGTTGACTTTAGAAAACTAGAATTTGTATTTGTCTTTTAGTTTATTTTTGGGTTGTATAATATATATATATATATATATACATAAACAAAATACAAAACACCAAGTCCGAAAATAGTTCTTTGCTTTCAAAGAGTCTTCAGAATGCTTAGTGAGGTGTCTCTCAACCTGCATCTGAAAAACAGCAGAATATGTATGGAATGAGAATCGGGGGTTCTCAGTATAGTAAAGGTGCCCACATAGATATATATATAAGGTCCCGAAAAACTAGAGGCATTCCTAGAATTCTGACACTCAGATTCAAACCTAAATTTTGTTTCAAACTAGAAATATCGATAATCTATTTAGGGGATTCTAGTTCTAATATAACTATTCAATTTTCGTTTCCTTCACATCTCCTAAACACTGGGTCGAAGTCGAACAACCCTCATCATGCATCCACCATATGAGGGGGCTCCCAGATGCAAACATATATAATACAATCAAGAAAAGCACAAATATGGATAGCAAGTACATCAAATAGGACAAGTAACAGTTAATTATAGTTAAACAATTAGGCAAACCAAAACAATGCATACTCAAACAAAACATACAAGTGCAAATGATGCATGTCTGCGCTATGGCCGATGATATCATCTATCGGTTATACAGCCAAATCCGACATGTCTAGTAGCTAACTGATGCGTGATGACAAGTCATCTTATGCTAGTTTCACAAGCATTTTTCATTTGTTTCATTAGGTTTTATGCACTTTCTTGCACAATAAGTAAATGATTGGAGTAGAATTTCATGTTTATTTTGGTTCAATCAAACATTATTAATTACGTACAAAATCATGAGATTCATGCAAGAATTAGATGATTATCATAAACCCTATGATTTTGGTGAGACTTTGATGGCATGTTTGATTGATGACAGGAGAAAAGATGATGAAAAGAAAAAGCAAAAAAGTGAGGTGCAAATGAACGCTACGTTCACTAGTGACGCGCACGCGTACAAAGCACTTACACTCAGGATGACACTTTTGGAGACCCACGCGTACACATGCATGGCGCGCACGCGTGGAAGGAGGATCAACGTTCACCAGAAATGAACGCTACGTTCACTTTGAATGAACGCCTGCGATACATTCAGAATTGGAATTTGAATTTGGCCACCGACGTGCACGCGTGCTTGACACGCACGCGTCGAGGTGACAAAAGTGATGGTTGGCGCAAACGCGTACATGATGCTGGGGCGTAGAAGTGGTGATTTACCATCCATGCGCACGCGCAAAGGACGCACACGCGTGAGGAGCGTTCATGGCGCGAACGTAGCATTCAGTTAATGAACGCTTCCAAGGGACACGCATACGTGAAGATGGTGCGCAAGCATGGCTGAGGCTGAAGACAATGATGACACGCACGCGTATGTGACGCGTACACGTGATGATGCATTCAGCAAGCGAAGACGCGCACGCGCAGGGACGCGTACGCGTGGGTGAATGAACGCTGTGCTCAATTTGAAAATGCTCCGTTCTCCTGGAAGCTGCAACCAAGTACCATCCTGATCCACTACAACAAAGGCAAAAAAAAAAAAAGCTCACTCTAAGTACTTGATGACAGAATTGGAAAGTGTATAAATAGAGAAGAATTTGATTTCATGAGGGAGCTCTCATTTTTTTTCATCCTTTCTAGAATTTTAGATTTTGAGATCGGATTTGAGTTTTCTTTTTGCCGTTTTTCTTCTTCTGTAATTTTTTCTTTTCTGTTTTGATAAGAGAGCAATTGAGACCTTAGTTTTCTTTCTGTTTTTATTCTTCTGCAATTTTCCATTTCTGTTTTAGAGTTTTAGAGTTGATATGAGTTTTCTTTCTGTTTATCTTCTTCTGCAATTTTCCATTTCTGTTTTGGTACTAGAATCCTGATTGATCATTTTTTCTGAATTTCTTCATCTTAGAGTTCTATGATTTACTGCAATTCACATTTTCATTTCTGTTTTGATTTGCCAGCACCCAATTCCCTTTCTAATTCATGCAATTTAAGTCTCCTTGCAATTTAGATTCTGCAATTTAAATTTCTTGCACCTTAAGTTTTAGTTATTTACATTTCTTGCAATTTAAGTTTCAGCTCTTTTAATTTCTAGCACTTTAAGTTTCTGCAATTTACTTCTTCTGCACTTTAAGATTCTGCCAATTTTCATTCTGCACTCTAGTTTACTTGCAATTTATTTTCTGTTAATCAAGTTTCACCTAATTCATCAAATATTCGCTTAACTAAATTCATCACCATACTAAAGTTGCTTAATCCATCAATCCCTGTGGGATCGACCTCAATTATGTGAGTTTTACTACTTGATGCGACCCGGTACACTTGCCGGTAAGTTTGTGTGGAATCGATTTTCCCTCATCAAGTTTTTGGCGTCGTTGCCGGAGATTGATTTAGATTGACAATGATTAAGTAGGTGATAATCTAGATTAAGTATTTTTATTTGTTTTTGTTATGCATACTAACTGTTTGAGATTTTGTTTAAGCTAACCTTAACCTCACTCTAGCAGTAGAGTGCTTTGTTTTTGGTTTCTAGTTTTGTTTGTGTTGTATGCCAAGAGGAAGAAGAGGTGAATCCACCTCCTTTGATTCTGAGCCAGAGAGAACATTTTTGAGATTGAGAAGAGAAGCAAGAGGGAAGGGAGTTATTGGAGAAGAATAATCAGAAGAGAAAGATCAAAAGATGGAGGGTAACCTCCCTAATCCACCAGAGGAAGCGGCCAACAATAATGGTCCACCTCAAAAGAGAGTTCTAGCCTCTTACACCTTCCCCAATCTAAGAAACTGTGGGAGCAGTATACTGATGAGCGGATAATTTATACGCTTTTTGGCATTTTTTTTAGTATGTTTTTAGTAGGATCTAGTTACTTTTAGGGATGTTTTTAATAGATTTTGTGTTAAATTCACATTTCTGGACTTTACTATGAGTTTGTGTGTTTTTCTGTGATTTCAGGTATTTTCTGGCTGAAATTGAGGGACTTGAGCAGAAATCAGATTCAGAGGTTGAAAAAGGACTGCTGATGCTGTTGGATTCTGACCTCCCTGCACTCAAAGTGGATTTTCTGGAGCTACAGAACTCGAAATGGCGCGCTTCCAATTGCGTTGGAAAGTAGACATCCAGGGATTTCCAACAATATATAATAGTCCATACTTTGGCCAAGAATAGATGATGTAAACTGGCGTTCAACGCCAGCCTTCGGCCCAAATCTGGCGTCCAGCGCCAGAAAAGGATCCAAAACCAGAGTTGAACGCCTAAACTGGCACAGAAACTGGCGTTCAACTCCACAAATGGCCTCTGCACGTGCAACACTCAGGCTCAGCCCAAACACACACCAAGTGGGCCCAGGAAGTGGGTTTATGCATCAATTACTTACTCATGTAAACCCTAGTGACTAGTTTATTATAAATAGGACCTCTTACTATTGTATTAGGCATCTTTGGTCTCAGTTTTATTCCATTGTTCATCTTAGGAGACTATTGATCACGTTTTAGGGGGCTGGCCATCTCGACCATGCCTGAACCTTTCACTTATGTATTTTTAACGGTAGAGTTTCTACACTCCATAGATTAAGGTGTGGAGCTCTGCTGTTCCTCAAAGATTAATGCAAAGTACTACTGTTTTCTATTCAATTCTTCTTATTTCTCTTCTAAGATATCCATTCGCACCTAAGAACGTGATGAAGGTGATGATTATGTGTGACACTCATCATCCTTCTCCCTTATGAACGCGTGCCTGAGAAACACTTCTGTTCTACATGAATTAAGCTAGAATGAGTATCTCTTAGATCTCCTAACCAGAATCTTCGTGGCGTAAGCTAGAATGATGGCGGCATTCAAGAGAATCCGGAAGGTCTAAACCTTGTCTGTGGTATTCCGAGTAGGATTCAATGATTGAATGACTGTGACGAGCTCCAAACTCGCGATTGCAGGGCGTTAGTGACAAACGCAAAAGGATAGTAAATCCTATTCCAGCATGATCGAGAACCGACAGATGAATAGCCGTGCCGTGACAGGGTGCGTGAGCAGATTATTCACTGAGAGGATAAGATGAAGCCATTGACAAAGGTGATGCCTCCAGACGATTAGCCGTGCCGTGACAGGGCATTGGATCATTTTCCCGAGAGATGACCGAAAGTAGCCATTGACAGTGGTGATGTATCACATAAAGCCAGCCATAGAAAGGAGTAAGACTGATTGGATGAAGATAGCAGGAAAGCAGAGATTCAGAGGAACGAAAATCATCTCCATTCGCTTTTATTGTTTATTTTAATCTACATAAGTATCTCTAATAAATCTACATAAGTATCTCTATCCCTTTTATTGTTTATTTTAATCTAATAAAATATCATGTTTAAATCCGCCTGACTGAGATTTGCAAGGTGACCATAGCTTGCTTCATACCAACAATCTCTGTGGGATCAACCCTTACTCACGTAAGGTTTATTACTTGGACGACCCAGTACACTTGCTGGTTAGTTGAACGGAGTTGTGTCCACACGTAGAGCCACAATGAGGATTCAATACAATTATATATTGTTACTCTCATACAAGTACAAAGAACATGGAACACAATTTCGTCCACCAAGTTTTTGGCGCCGTTGCCGGGGATTGTTCGAGTTTGGACAACTGACGGTTCATCTTGTTGCTCAGATTAGGTAATTTTCTTTTTGTTTTATTTTCAAAAATTTTTCAAAAATCTTTCAAAATTTTCTCCTTTGTTTTCGAAAAAAAAAATGTTTTCAAAAATAAATTATTCTATGGCTTCAGAATTTTTAAGAATGAATTCTAGTGTTTCATGAAGCATGTTGAAGCCTGGCTGGCTGTAAAGCCATGTCTCAATCCTTATACTCAAGAGAAGAGCTTCTTTATCTTTCTTAGCCAATTGGCTGTTGAATGTAAGGAATGTCAGGCGTGTCATGTCTGAGTTACATACTAAAGCTTGGCTGGCTATTAAGCCATGCCTGACCCTTTGATTGGAGCTTTAGAGCATAAGATTCCTGGAATTCATGTTGAAAATTTTGGAATCCTTATTTTTTCTTTTTCATATAAATTTTCGAAAAATATAAAATAAAAATCCAAAAAAATTTAGAAAATCATAAAAATCAAAAATATTTTTGTGCTCTTGTTTGAGTCTTGAGTCATATCATAAGTTTGGTGTCAATTGCATATGCATCTTGCATTTTTTCGAAAATATCATGCATTCATAGTGTTCTTCATGATCTTCAAGTTGTTCTTGGTAAGTCTTCTTGTTTGATCTTGATGATTTTTTGTTTTGTGTCTTTTCATGTTTATCATATGCATTCTTGAATTCTTAGTGCCTAAGCATTAAAGAATTCTAAGTTTGGTGTCTTGCATGTTTTCTTTGCATTAAAAGTTTTTAAAATTATGTTCTTGATGTTCATCATGACATTCATAGTGTTCTTGGTGTTCATCTTGACATTCATAGCATTCTTGCATGCATCACATGTTTTGATCTAAAAATTTCATGCATTGCATCTTTTTAGTGTTTTTCTCTTGCATCATAAAAATTCAAAAATCAAAAAAATATCTTTCCCTTTTTCTCTCATCAAATTCGAAAATTGAGTTGACTTTTTCAAAAATTTTTAAAAAATCAAATTGTTTCTCATGAGTCAAACCAAATTTTCAATTTGAAAATCTTATCTTTTTCAAAATCTTTTTCAAAAAACAAATCTTTTTCAAAATTCTTAGTTATTTTCGAAAATTCCAAAAATATTTTTCAAAAATCTTTTTCTTATTTTGAGACCAAATTTTCGAAAATAACAATAACAATTAATGTTTTGATTCAAAAATTTGAATTTTGTTACTTGCTTGTTAAGAAAGATTCAAACTTTAAGTTCTAGAATCATATCTTGTGATTTCTTGTGAATCAAGTCATTAATTGTGATTTTAAAAATCAAATCTTTTTCAAAACTAATTTCTATCATATCTTTTCAAAAATATCTTCTCATCTTATCTTTTTCAAAATATCTTTTCTAACTTCCTAACTTCTTATCTTTTCAAAATTTGTTTCAACTAACTAACAAACTTTTTGTTTGTTTCTTAACTTTTTCAAAACTACCTAACTAACTCTCTCTCTCTAATTTTCGAAAATATCTCCCCTCTTTTTCAAAAATTTCTTTTTAATTAACTAATTATTTTAATTTTTATTTTTGATTTCAAAAATTTTTCGAAAAAAATACTAACAAATTTTCAAAAAACCAATTTTCAAAAATCACTAACTCTTTTTCAAAAATATTTTCGAAAATTTCCTCTCCCCCATCTTACTCTATTTATTCATTCATATCCTAACATCTCATTTCACCTCCTTCCATCCCTACAGCTGTGTTTCTTCCTTTACATCACATTCTTTATCTCCACATCTTTTCTTCCACTCACACAGGGATCCTTATACTGTGGTATAAAGGATCTCCATTATTATTATCATTTTTCTGGCCATTCTTCCTTGTCATATGAGCAGGAGCAAGGATAAGAACATTCTTGTAGAAGCAGATCCAGAACCTGAAAGGACTCTGAAGAGAAAATTAAGAGAAGCTAAAATACAACAATCCAGAGATAACCTTTCAGAAATTTTCGAATAGGCAGAGGAGATGGCAGCCGAAAATAATAATAATGCAAGGAGGATGCTTGGTGACTTTACTGCACCTAATTCCAATTTACATGGAAGAAGCATCTCCATTCCTGCCATTGGAGCAAACAACTTTGAGCTGAAACCTCAATTAGTTTCTCTAATGCAGCAGAACTGCAAGTTTCATGGACTTCCATCTGAAGATCCTTTTCAGTTCTTAACTGAATTCTTGCAGATATGTGATACTGTTAATACTAATGGAATAGATCCTGAAGTCTACAGGCTCATGCTTTTCCCTTTTGCTGTAAGAGACAGAGCTAGATTATGGTTGGATTCTCAACCTAAAGACAGCCTGAACTCTTGGGATAAGCTGGTCACGGCTTTCTTAGCCAAGTACTTTCCTCCTCAAAAGCTGAGCAAGCTTAGAGCTGATGTTCAAACCTTCAGACAGAAAGAAGGTGAATCTCTCTATGAAGCTTGGGAAAGATACAAACAGTTGACCAAAAAGTGTCCTTCTGACATGCTTTCAGAATGGACCATCCTGGATATATTCTATGATGGTTTATCTGAGCTATCAAAGATGTCACTGGACACCTCTGCAGGTGGATCCATTCACCTAAAGAAAACGCCTGCAGAAGCTCAAGAACTCATTGACATGGTTGCTAATAACCAGTTCATGTACACTTCTGAAAGGAATCCTGTGAGCAATGGGACGCCTATAAAGAAGGGAGTTCTTGAAGTTGATACTCTGAATGCCATATTGGCTCAGAACAAAATATTGACTCAGCAAGTCAATATGATTTCTCAGAGTCTGCATGGAATGCAAGCTGCATCCAACAGTACTCAAGAGGCATCTTCTGAAGAAGAAGCCTATGATCCTGAGAACCCTGCAATAGCAGAGGTAAATTACTTAGGTGAACCTTATGGAAACACCTATAACTCAACATGGAGAAATCATCCAAATTTCTCATGGAAGGATCAAAAGCCCCAACAAGGCTTTAATAATGGTGGAAAAAACATGTTTAGCAATAGCAAGCCTTTTCCATCATCAACTCAGGAACAGACAGAGAACTCTGAACAAAATGCTTCTAATTTAGCAAATCTAGTCTCTGATCTATCTAAAGCCACTGTAAGTTTCATGAATGAAACAAGGTCTTCCATTAGAAATTTGGAAGCACAAGTGGGCCAGCTGAGTAAAAGGATCACTGAAATCCCTCCTAGTACTCTCCCAAGCAATACAGAAGAGAATCCAAAAGGAGAGTGCAAGGCCATTGACATAAGCGCCATGGCCGAATCTGTGAGGAGAGGAGAGGACGTGAATCCCAAGGAGGAAGACCTCCAGGGACGTCCAGTGATCAATAAGGAGCTTCCCCCTGGGGAACCAAAGGACTCTGAGGCTCATCTAGAGACCATAGAGATCCCATTGAACCTCCTTATGCCCTTCATGAGCTCTGATGAGTATTCCTCTTCTGAAGAGAATGAGGATGTTACTGAAGAGCAAACTGCCAAGTTTCTTGGTGCAATCATGAAGCTGAATGCCAAATTATTTGGCATTGATGCTTGGGAAGTTGAACTTCCCTTGTTCATCAATGAACTAAGTGATCTGGATCAACTGACATTGCCTCAGAAGAGACAGGATCCTGGAAAGTTCATATTACCTTGTACCATAGGCACCATGATCTTTAAAGCTCTGTGTGACCTTGGTTCAGGTATAAACCTCATGCCTCTCTCTGTAATAGAGAAACTGGGAATCTATGGGGTGCAAGCTGCTAAAATCTCACTAGAGATGGCAGACAGCTCAAGAAGACAGGCTTATGGACAAGTAGAAGATGTATTAGTAAAGGTTGAGGGCCTTTACATACCTACTGATTTCATAGTCCTGGATACTGGAAAGGAAGAGGATGAATCCATCATCCTAGGAAGACCTTTCCTAGCCATAGCAAGAGCTGTGATTGATGTTGACAGAGGTGAAATATTCCTTCAATGGAATGAGGACTCCCTTGTGTTTAAAACTCAAGGATCTCCCTCTGCAACCATGGAGAGGAAGCAGAAAAAGCTTCTCTCCAAGCAAAGTCAACCAGAGCCCCCACAGTCAAACTCTAAGTTTGGTGTTGGGAGGCCACAACCAAACTCTAAGTTTGGTGTTGAACTCCCATATCCAAACTCTAAGTTTGGTGTTGGAGAGTCTCAACAAAGCTCTGCACATCTGTGAGGCTCCATGAGAGCCCACTGTCAAGCTATTGACATTAAAGAAGCGCTTGTTGGGAGGCAACCCAATGTTTATTTATCTAACTATATTTTTCTTAGTTATGTGTCTTTATAGGTGCATGATCATGAGGAGTCACAAAATAAATATAAAAATTGAAAACGGAATCAAAAACAGCAGAAGAAAAATCATACCCTGGAGGAGCATCTGTCTGGCGTTCAAACGCCAGAACAGAGCATAGTTCTGGCGCTGAACGCCCAGAATGGGAGCATCCTGGCGCTGAACGCCCAGAACAAGCATGGTTTTGGCGTTCAACGCCAGAAATGGCAGCAAAGGGGCGTTGAACGCCCAAAACAGGCACCAACCTGGCGCTGAACGCCCAGAGTTGTGTGCAAGGGCATTTTGCATGCCTAAATTGGTGCAGGGATGTAAATGCCTTGACACCTCAGGATCTGTGGACCCCGCAGGATCCCCACTTTACCTCCTCATAATCCTAGTTTTTATTTCCACATCTTCTTCTTCATTTGCTCAAGGGCGAGCAACATTCTAAGTTTGGTGTGGTAAAACAATTATGTAAAGGATCTATAGCTCAGTGGTAGAACATTTGACTGCAAATCAAGAAATCCCTGAGATACCTCAGGGGATACATTTTCTTCCACACAATTATGGGAAGCAACTAAGGGTGGAACATCAAGAGCACTCCATCATCCTTCATGAAATCAGAGAAGATCTAAAAGCAATAAAGGAGGAGCAGCCAAGGCAAGGAAGAGACATAGAAGAGCTCAAGGACATCACTAAGGTGGACTCATTCCTTGTTCTTACTTTTTCTGTTTTTCGTTTTCTATGTTATGTGCTTATCTATGTTTGTGTCTTCATTACATGATCATTAATAGTTAGTAACTTTGCCTTAAAGTTATAAATGTCTTATGAATCCATCACCTCTCTTAAATGAAAAATGTTTTAATTCAAAAGAACAAGAAGTACATGAGTTTCAAATTTATCCTTGAACTTAGTTTAATTATATTGATGTGGTGACAATGCTTCTTGTTTTCTGAATGTATGCTTGAACAGTGCATAGGTCTTTTGAAGTTGTTGTTTAAGAATGTTAAATATGTTGGCTCTTGAAAGAATGATGACTAGGAGACATGTTATTTGATAATCTGAAAAATCATAAAAATGATTCTTGAAGCAAGAAAAAGCAGCAAAGAACAAAGCTTGCAGAAAAAAAAAATATAGGCGAAAAAAAAAATTTTAGAAAAAAAAATAGAAAGAAAAAGAAAAAGCAAGCAGAAAAAGCCAATAACCCTTAAAACCAAAAGGCAAGGGCAAATAAAAAGGATCCCAAGGCTTTGAGCATCAGTGGATAGGAGGGCCTAAAGGAATAAAATCCTGGTCTAAGCGGCTAAACCAAGCTGTCCCTATCCATGTGCTTGTGGCGTGTAGGTGTCAAGTGAAAACTTGAGACTGAGCGGTTAAAGTCAAGGTCCAAAGCAAAAGAAGAGTGTGCTTAAGAACCCTGGACACCTCTAATTGGGGACTCTAGCAAAGCTGAGTCACAATCTGAAAAGGTTCACCCAATTATGTGTCTGTGGCATTTATGTATCCGGTGGTAATACTGGAAAACAAAGTGCTTAGGGCCACGGCCAAGACTCATAAAGAAGCTGTGTTCAAGAATCATCATACTGAACTAGGAGAGTCAATAACACTATTCGAAATATGAAGTTCCTATAGATGCCAATCATTCTGAACCTCAATGGATAAAGTGAGATGCCAAAACTATTCAAGAGGCAAAAAGCTATAAGTCCCGCTCATATGATTGAAGCTTTGTTTCATTGATAGTTTGGAATTTATAGTATATTCTATTCTTTTTATCCTATTTTGATTTTCAGTTGCTTGAGGACAAGCAACAATTTAAGTTTGGTGTTGTGATGAGCGGATAATTTATACGCTTTTTGGCATTGTTTTTAGTATGTTTTTAGTAGGATCTAGTTACTTTTAGGGATGTTTTTAATAGATTTTGTGTTAAATTCACATTTCTGGACTTTACTATGAGTTTGTGTGTTTTTCTGTGATTTCAGGTATTTTCTGGCTGAAATTGAGGGACTTGAGCAGAAATCAGATTCAGAGGTTGAAAAAGGACTGCTGATGCTGTTGGATTCTGACCTCCCTGCACTCAAAGTGGATTTTCTGGAGCTACAGAACTCTAAATGGCGCGCTTCTAATTGCGTTGGAAAGTAGACATCCAGGGCTTTCCAACAATGTATAATAGTCCATACTTTGGCCAAGAATAGATGACGTAAACTGGCGTTCAACGCCAGCCTTTGGCCCAAATCTGGCGTCCAGCGCCAGAAAAGGATCCAAAACCAGAGTTGAATGCCCAAACTGGCACAGAAACTGGCGTTCAACTCCACAAATGGCCTCTGCACGTGCAACACTCAGGCTCAGCCCAAACACACACCAAGTGGGCCCAGGAAGTGGATTTATGCATCAATTACTTACTCATGTAAACCCTAGTGACTAGTTTATTATAAATAGGACCTCTTACTATTGTATTAGGCATCTTTGGTCTCAGTTTTATTCCATTGTTCATCTTAGGAGACTATTGATCACGTTTTAGGGGGCTGGCCATCTCGGCCATGCCTGAACCTTTCACTTATGTATTTTTAACGGTAGAGTTTCTACACTCCATAGATTAAGGTGTGGAGCTCTGCTGTTCCTCAAAGATTAATGCAAAGTACTACTGTTTTCTATTCAATTCTTCTTATTTCTCTTCTAAGATATCCATTCGCACCCAAGAACGTGATGAAGGTGATGATTATATGTGACACTCATCATCCTTCTCCCTTATGAACGCGTGCCTGACAAACACTTTTGTTCTACATGAATTAAGCTAGAATGAGTATCTCTTAGATCTCCTAACTAGAATCTTCGTGGCGTAAGCTAGAATGATGGTGGCATTCAAGAGAATCCGGAAGGTCTAAACCTTGTCTGTGGTATTCCGAGTAGGATTCAATGATTGAATGACTGTGACGAGCTCCGAACTCGCGATTGCAGGGTGATCGAGAACCGACAGATGAATAGCCGTGCCGTGACAGGGTGCGTGAGCAGATTATTCACTGAGAGGATAAGATGAAGCCATTGACAAAGGTGATGCCTCCAGACGATTAGCCGTGCCGTGACAGGGCATTGGATCATTTTCCCGAGAGATGACCGAAAGTAGCCATTGACAGTGGTGATGTATCACATAAAGCCAGCCATAGAAAGGAGTAAGACTGATTGGATGAAGATAGCAGGAAAGCAGAGATTCAGAGGAACGAAAATCATCTCCATTCGCTTATCTGAAATTCCTGCCAATAAATCTACATAAGTATCTCTATCCCTTTTATTGTTTATTTTAATCTAATAAAATATCATGTTTAAATCCGCCTGACTGAGATTTGCAAGGTGACCATAGCTTGCTTCATACCAACAATCTCTGTGGGATCGACCCTTACTCACGTAAGGTTTATTACTTGGACGACCCAGTACACTTGCTGGTTAGTTGAACGGAGTTGTGTCCACACGTAGAGCCACAATGAGGATTCAATACAATTATATATTGTTACTCTCATACAAGTACAAAGAACATGGAACACAATTTCGTCCACCATATACTCACTCCTAATGTTCATGCAAACAACTTTGAGTTGAAGCCTCAACTTATTACTCTGGTGCAGAACAATTGTTCCTATAGAGGAGGTTGATGAGCGGATATTTTATACCCTTTTTGGCATTCTTTTTATATAGTTTTTAGTATGTTTTAGTTACTTTTTAGTATATTTTTATTAGTTTTTATACAAAAATCACATTTCTGAACTTTACTATGAGTTTTTGGATTTTTCTGTAATTTCACGTATTTTCTGGCTGAAATTGAGGGACCTGAGCAAAAATCTGATTCAGAGGCTGAGAAAGGATTGTAGATGCTGTTGGATTCTGACCTCCCTGCACTCAAACGCGTTTTTTTGGAGCTACAGAAGTCCAATTGGCGCGTTCTCAATTGGGCTGAAAAGCTAACATCTTGGGCTTTCCAGAAATGTTAATAGTTTATACTTTGCCCGAGATTTGATGGCCCAAACTGGCGTTAAACACCAGCCAGAGACCCTTTTCTGGCGTAAAAAGCTGGAACTGGCACCAAAACTGGAGTTGAACGCCCAAACTGGCACCCAAGCTGGCGTTTAACTCCAAGAATGGCCTATGCATGTGAAAACTTCAAAGCTCAGTCCAAACACTCACCAAGTGGGCCCCGAAAGTGGATTTCTGCACTATCTGCACTTAGTTACCCATTTTCTGTAAACCTAAGTTACTAGTTTAGTATAAAAATTACTTTTAGAGATTCATTTTGAACTTATGACATTTTACATCTCATATTGTATCTTCTACGGCATGAGTCTCTAAACCCCATAGGTGGGGGTGAGGAGCTCTGCTGTGTCTCAATGGATTAATGTAATTACTATTGTTTTCTATTCGATCACGCTCGATTCTGTTCTAAGATACTCACTCGTACTTCAATATAAAGAATATGATGATCCGTGACATTCATCATCATTCTCAAATTTATGAACGCGTGCTTGACAACCACTCCCATTCTATCTAAGTTCAACGTAGTCATTGGGTGACAGCTTGAGTGCGTATCTCTTGGGTTTCTAATCCACGAGTTTGACTTGCATCTCCTGACAACAGAGCATTCAAACCCATGAGATCAGAACCTTCGTGGTGAAGGCTAGAACAAATGAGCTTCAAACTCACAAATGTTGGGCGCAGTGATAGTGTGCAAAAGGACAGAGAGGTCTTATTCCGACACGAGTGAGAACCGACAGATGATTAGCCGTACAGAAGCCGTGCCTGGACCATTTTCACTGAGAGGAAGGATAGTAGCCATTGACAACGGTGATCCACCAATGGATTTCCACCATAGGAACAATTGTTCTCTATTAGTGTAATGAGTTGTGGCTTCATGTTGTGGTGTTCTTCTTTCTCAGACACTCCTTCTTCAATGATATCCTTCCCTTTGGCAGATCTTCTTCCCTATGACATATAAATCAACAACGGAACACACAGTGATTCTCTTGAAAATTAAGTGTGGTCAGTTGAGACAAAACTTCAAACAGTTAGTGGGTTAGTCAAAAATTAGAGAAACAGAAAATAAAAATGCTAGATCTAGATCACCACCTCACTTAATCATTGTCAATCTAATCAATCCCCAGCAACGGCGCCAAAAACTTGATGGGATATTTTCGTGGAAAAACGAATTTCTCCAAAACACCCAAATCTAATCGGCAAGTGCACCGGGTCGCATCAAATAATAATAACTCACGGGAGTGAGGTCGATCCCACAGGGATTGAAGGATTGAGCAATTTTAGTTTAGTGGTTGATTTAGTCAAGCGAATCAAGATTTGGTTGAGAGATTTGTGATTTGCAGAATTTAAATTGCATAGAAAGTAAAGGAAATGGATGAATTGCATGAAATTAAAGAGAACTGGAATTTAAAGTGCTGAATCTTAAAGAGCAAGAAATTAAAAGGCAGAAACTTAGAACGCAAGAAATGTAAATTGCAGAATCTTAAAGTGCAAGAAATGTAAATGGCTTGAATTGTAAAGGGAATTGGGAGTTGGATTTGCAGGAATTAAACAAGGAAAAGTAAATTGCAACAAACAGAGAAGTAAAGGATGTCTTGAATCAAACCGGATCTTAAAACAGAAATGTAAATAAGCATGAAAACAGTAAACAGGGAATGGGAAATGGGAAATCCGGATCTCAAGACCCAAGAGACTAGAAAACCAAGTCTAGATCTCAATGCCTTCCTAGATCCAACAAGAACAATTTCAAAGGAAATGTAGATTGCAAAGAAAGTAGATGAAGAAGCAAGTAACCGAAACTGAAATTCAATTAAGCAGAAAATTAAACAAGATCCCAAGGTGAGATTGAAACAGAATTTCTTCAATTCTCCACCCAAAATCCAAGACAAGAAAAGTAAAGAGTGCTGGGCAAGAACAAGGAAGAAGAGAGATCAATTCTCCTCCCCAAATTCTCTTGAATTAAAACAACAATGCTAAGAAATGTAAAAGTGAGCTCTAAGCAAACCGAAAAGAAAGCTATTCTGAAAAACTAAAAGGGAAGCTCCCTTAAAACTTAAATTCTAATCTATTTATACACTTTCTTCAAATGGTCTTCAAGCCTTCAATTGGGCCTTTGCTCTTGGTGGAATTGGGTTGAGAGAGGCCTTGGTTGATTGCTCTTGGAGTTTGGAGAAGAACCGAATTGAACCGGGTTGGAATCATGAAAGCTTGAGTAAAAGTTGGAGTAAAAGTTAGGGGCTAACTTTTGCTCCAACTTTTCACATCAGCACCCTTGTTTTGCTGATACCAACGTTGGGGCAAAAGTTAGGGGTCTAACTTTTGCTCCAACGTTGGCCTCCCCTTGGTTATTCATGGCGCCAACGTTAGCCAAAAAGTTAGGGGCTAACGTTGGCGCAAACTTTTGCTAGTCCAGGGAGTATTTTTCATGCGCCAACGTTAGCCAAAAAGTTAGGGGCTAACGTTGGTGCAAACTTTTTGTGCATCCAGGGAGTGTTTTTCATGTGAAAAGTTAGCCAAAAAGTTAGGGGCTAACTTTTGGTCCAGCTTTTGCCCAAAAGTTAGCCAAAAAGTTAGGGGCTAACTTTTGCTCCAGCTTTTGCCCAAAAGTTAGCTAAAAAGTTAGGGGCTAACTTTTGCTCCAGCTTTTACTTCCTGGTTCATAATTAATCCAAAAGTTTGAGCTAAAGTTTGAGGCAAACTTTTGCTCAAACTTTTTGTTCTCTCTTCCTCCTAGCCCTTCCTTCTTGCATCAACCTTTCTCCAAGCTTTCTTCACCTATCATTAATCAACCAAACACATCAAAGCTATGCTCAAAATCATGAGATATTCATTCTTTCATAATATGTGACAATTATAGCATAAAATCTCATGAAATAGCATGAATTCATACATGGTTGATTAATATCAAAGGAAACATGAAAATCTACCCAATTGGCTTGCTTATGGCTCAAGAAAGTGCATAATTCTATTGAAATCAAAAGAAAAAGGCTAGTGAAACTAGGCTAAGATGACTTGTCATCACAACACCAAACTTAAAGCTTGCTTGTCCCCAAGCAAGAAATGAATTATGCTCAATGGTTCTTTCATTTAAGATGGATTGAAGAACAACTTGTAAGGTCCTGTGAGTGAAGTGATTAAGTGTCAATGGGGTGAACTCTAAATCATATGCTCTTGCAAGGGCTTCAGTGCTCACTAGTCCTCATATATTGGGAGTCTTAGGTCTTAGAATTTTCATCCAAATGGTATCATGGAGATCTCTTTATATGTAGTCACCTTGAAGCAGCTTATAGTTTCTTTGCTGTGGCCTTGACTCTAAGTGTCATGTCTCAAAGCGGCTCTTTAGATAAGCTTTCAATCAATACTCCTAAACCAGTTGGTTTTAAGGTATTAGGTGTTAAAGCACCCCTAAGGATTTACTTGCTCAAGCCTCTTTCCTTAACACAGCTCAACCACAAGCATTTACTAGGCTAACAACTCTTTGAGTTTTGTTTCTTTTTTTCTTTCTTTTTCTGCCTAGTAATTGATGCTCAGAGCCTTGGGCCATGTTCTTTTTGTTTTTGTATTTTCTTTTCTTTCTTTTGTTTTGTTTGCTGCTTCTTGGATCAATAAATTTTTGAGAATCTCCACAATACTTCTTTGAACTTCATGTCCTGCCTATGAGCTCCCATGCAAGTTTTCACAAGCATGCAACCTCAATACACATTCATACAACTAGAACCACAACTTCTCCTAATCTTTTGCTTGCCTCAAAATTGTTTAATTCCTCAATCCTTCTTTTCAAAGAACTTTCATGTGATGCAATTTTTTTGAACATTGAGTGCAAACAAGTTTTGAAGAGAAAAATGTTGTGAATGATCAAGCATCTTGCTTATTGAATTACAGAAAAGAAACCATGCTAAATAGACAGATAATCAGGGAAACTAAACCACTCTCAATCATAGCAGTGTTTGATGTAAGATAATCACTTAACAATACAACCTTTTGGAGTTCACTTGCTTTCCTTTTTCTCATCATCATCATTGCTGGCCTTTAGGTTCATCTTTTGTTTCTTTGGTTGATGATGCTTAATCCTTCCAAAAGCTTGTATGGACCTCTGCAATGATATTGAAAGTTGCTTGTTCCCCAAGCACTTGGAAACAATGGTTAGTCTGGCTGATTTATTTATGGGCTTTTGAACTTACTTTGGTGTGGGAACACCAAACTTAGTACCTTGCCAATGGTTTTCATGCATCAAATTAACCATGTGTGATAATTTTTTTCTTTTCTTCTTCTTTTTCAAAAGCAATAAAACTGAAAACTAGGAAACAGCAGAATAGTTAACTAGTTCATCGAACATGCTTGAAGCCAGCATTATGCAGAAAGTGAGAATGTGTTTTATAATGGGATTTTGGTGAAACACCAAACTTAGAATCCTTCATTCTCCTTTAGATTGTTTTGGTGTGCAATACCAAACTTAGCTTCTTGCATTATAGATAAAACTAATTAACCTTTTTATTAAAATAGTTATGAACAGAAAACTACCTCCGGTTGGGTTGCCTCCCAACAAGCGCTCTTTTATTGTCACTAGCTTGACATCCTTCATCCTCTGATCATGGAAGTTGAGGTTTCTGTTGCCTTTGGTTTCCTCCTCTCACCGTAGGCTTCTCCTTGATAGTTGTTTCTTTTCCCGTAGCCTTCTCACTGTTTTCCATAACTGCTTTCCCTTTCAACCCAGCAGCTTTTTCACTGTTCTTTGAGTCATCTTCAGTGGCTCTTAGGGACATATTTCCCTCTCTCCCACCCAGTTTAGCAAGGTTTTGAACCAGTTGTTCCATGTGCCTTTCAATTCTCTTGAGATATGCCTCTTGGTTTTTCCTTATATCCTCCTGCTCTATTATTGTCATTTCTTGAATTTTCATAAACCTTTCCATCATCATTTCTAGAACATAGAGTCTTTGGAAGTTTAGGATTGGTTGTGGCTGTGTCAATTGTGGTGATTGATGTAAGTCATTTTGGGCGGGTGGTGAGGTAGGACAGGGCTGGAGGTGTGTATATTGGGGTGGTGTGTAGTGATTTTTGTTGGTATGGTGGTGTTTTTGCAGGTTTGGGAAGTTGGGGTTGTTATAGTTGAAGTCCCTTTGTTCCTGATGCTGAGATTCCCTCATTCTTAGATAAGAATGTGGTTTCCATGGTGGAAATTGTGCATTCACTGTGGCAGAATGTAGAGAATCAATTTGTCTAGCTATTGATTCCAATTGCTGCTGAGTTTGCTGGTATAGCTGTTTGTTTTGATTCATGATTGCTCTCACTCCTTCAAGATTCATTACTTCCTTTTCTGAAATTGCATTCCGTGGTGTCTCAAATGAGTGTTGGTTATTGGCTCTTTTGTCACTGAACTCTGCAGTTCCTTGGATGGTTGCTGTTGCCTTGAGTAGGCCATCTGAGAAGTAATCTACTGCTCTTCTTGTTTCTGAGGTTAATCCTTCATAGAACTCTTGAAAATCCACCTTGTCACTTGCTTTCTTGTATCTTTCCCATGCTTTGAACAATGGTTCTTCCTCTCTTTGTATTAATGGATGTATTCCTTCTTTCATCTTAATGTTTTGTTGGGATGATGAGAATTTGGCTAGGAACTTAGCAACCAAATCATCCCAACTAGTGATACTTCCTTGGGGAAATGTTTCAAGCCATTGTGCCGCTTCATCCTTCAGTAAGAAAGGAAATAACAAGAGCTTACAGGTATCATGGTTTACACCATTGAGATTGACAGCACCACAAGTTTTCAGAAAAATGGATAGGTGCTGTTTAGGGTCTTCCAATGGATTTCCACCATAGGAACAATTGTTCTCTATTAGTGTAATGAGTTGTGGCTTCATGTTGTGGTGTTCTTCTTTCTCAGAAACTCCTTCTTCAATGATATCCTTCCCTTTGGCAGATCTTCTTCCCTATGACATATAAATCAACTACGGAACACACAGTGATTCTCTTGAAAATTAAGTGTGGTCAGTTGAGACAAAACTTCAAACAATTAGTGGGTTAGTCAAAAATTAGAGAAACAGAAAATAAAAATGCTAGATCTAGATCACCACCTCACTTAATCATTGTCAATCTAATCAATCCCCGGCAACGGCGCCAAAAACTTGATGGGATATTTTCGTGGAAAAATGAATTTCTCCAAAACACCCAAATCTAACCGGCAAGTGCACCGGGTCGCATCAAGTAATAATAACTCACGGGAGTGAGGTCGATCTCACAGGGATTGAAGGATTGAGCAATTTTAGTTTAGTGGTTGATTTAGTCAAGCGAATCAAGATTTGGTTGAGAGATTTGTGATTTGCAGAATTTAAATTGCATAGAAAGTAAAGGAAATGGATGAATTGCATGAAATTAAAGAGAACTGGAATTTAAAGTGCTGAATCTTAAAGAGCAAGAAATTAAAAGGCAGAAACTTAGAATGCAAGAAATGTAAATTGCAGAATCTTAAAGTGCAAGAAATGTAAATGGCTTGAATTGTAAAGGGAATTGGGAGTTGGATTTGCAGGAATTAAACAAGGAAAAGTAAATTGCAACAAATAGAGAAGTAAAGGATGTCTTGAATCAAACCGGATCTTAAAACAAAAATGTAAATAAGCATGAAAACAGTAAACAGGGAATGGGAAATGGGAAATCCGGATCTCAGGACCCAAGAGACTAGAAAACCAAGTCTAGATCTCAATGCCTTCCTAGATCCAACAAGAACAATTGCAAAGGAAATGTAGATTGCAAAGAAAGTAGATGAAGAAGCAAGTAACCGAAACTGAAATTCAATTAAGCAGAAAATTAAACAAGATCCCAAGGTGAGATTGAAACAGAATTTCTTCAATTCTCCACCCAAAATCCAAGACAAGAAAAGTAAAGAGTGCTGGGCAAGAACAAGGAAGAAGAGAGATCAATTCTCCTCCCCAAATTCTCTTGAATTAAAACAACAATGCTAAGAAATGTAAAAGTGAGCTCTAAGCAAACCGAAAAGAAAGCTATTCTGAAAAACTAAAAGGGAAGCTCCCTTAAAACTTAAATTCTAATCTATTTATACACTTTCTTCAAATGGTCTTCAAGCCTTCAGTTGGGCCTTTGCTCTTGGTGGAATTGGGTTGAGAGAGGCCTTGGTTGATTGCTCTTGGAGTTTGGAGAAGAACCGAATTGAGCCGGGTTGGAATCATGAAAGCTTGAGTAAAAGTTGGAGTAAAAGTTAGGGGCTAACTTTTGCTCCAACTTTTCACATCAGCACCCTTGTTTTGCTGATACCAACGTTGGGGCAAAAGTTAGGGGTCTAACTTTTGCTCCAACATTGGCCTCCCCTTGGTTATTCATGGCGCCAACGTTAGCCAAAAAGTTAGGGGCTAACGTTGGCGCAAACTTTTGCTAGCCCAGGGAGTATTTTTCATGCGCCAACGTTAGCCAAAAAGTTAGGGGCTAACATTGGCGCAAACTTTTTGTGCATCCAGGGAGTGTTTTTCATGCGAAAAGTTAGCCAAAAAGTTAGGGGCTAACTTTTGGTCCAGCTTTTGCCCAAAAGTTAGCCAAAAAGTTAGGGGCTAACTTTTGCTCCAGCTTTTACTTCCTGGTTCATAATTAATCCAAAAGTTTGAGCTAAAGTTTGAGGCAAACTTTTGCTCAAACTTTTTGTTCTCTCTTCCTCTTAGCCCTTCCTTCTTGCATCAACCTTTCTCCAAGCTTTCTTCACCTATCATTAATCAACCAAACACATCAAAGCTATGCTCAAAATCATGAGATATTCATTCTTTCATAATATGTGACAATTATAGCATAAAATCTCATGAAATAGCATGAATTCATACATGGTTGATTAAATCAAAGGAAACATGAAAATCTACCCAATTGGCTTGCTTATGGCTCAAGAAAGTGCATAATTCTATTGAAATCAAAAGAAAAAGGCTAGTGAAACTAGGCTAAGATGACCTGTCATCAACGACCCAATACACTTGCTGGTTAGTTGTGCGGAATTGTCACATAAAGTGTCTTGCAATTTCGTGCACAAAGTTTTTGGCGCCGTTGCTGGGGATTGTTCGAGTTTGGACAACTGACGGTTCATCTTGTTGCTTAGATTAGGAAAAATTTATCTTTTTTGGTTTAGAGTCACTAAATTTGAGTCTTTTATTTTCTTTTCAAAAATCTTATTTTTCTTTATTAATCTTTAATTTTCCTTTGAGTCTTTTATTATTATTTTTGTTAAAATTTTAAAATTCTTGTTTTCTTTTTCTAGATTTTTTCGAAAATTTTTAATAAATAGATAAAAACCAATAAACTAATAATTGAGTCTTCTATTTGAGTTTAGTTTCATGTTTTAATTTTGGTGTCAATTGCATGTTTTTATTTTCCTTCAATTTTTTGAATTGCATGTTTTTATTTTTCTTCATATTTTTAATTACATGTTCTTAGTTCTTTCTTGATCTTCAAATTGTTCTTGATAATTTTCCTTATTTGATCTTAAATTTTCTTGTTTGGTGTCTTTTGTTGTTTATCTTATACATTTTTGAATTATTAGTGTCCAAAGTATAAAAAATTTTTTAAGTTTGGTGTTTTTTTTGTGTCCTTATTTCCTTAAAAATTTTCAAAATTTGTTCTTGGTGTTCATCTTGATCTTCAAAGTGTTCTTGGTGTTCATCTTGACAATCAAAGTTTTCTTTTTTGTTTTCTTTGTTTTGATCTAAAAATTCTAAGTTTGGTGTTGATGAGCGGATATTTTATACGCTTTTTGGGGGTATTTTCATTATAGTTTTAGTAGGATTTAGCTACTTTTTAGTATAGTTTTATTAGTTTTTATGCAAAAATCACATCTCTAGACTTTACTATGAGTTTGTGTGTTCTTCTGTGATTTCAGGTATTTTCTGACTAAAATTGAGGGATCTGAGCTTTAATCTGATTCAGAGGCTGAAAAAGGACTGTAGATGTTGTTGGATTCTAACCCTGCTCCACGCGAAATGGATTTTCTCGAGCTACAAAAACCCAATTGGCACGCTTTCAATTGCGTTGGAAAGTAGACATCTAGGGCTTTCCAGAAATATATAATAGTCCATACTTTTCTTGAGCTTTGACGACGCAAACTGGCGTTGAACGCCAACTTTCTGCCCTATTCTGAAGTTAAACGCCAGAAATAAGTTACAAACCAGAGTTAAACGCCACAAACAAGCTGCAACCTGGCATTTAACTCCAAAAGAAGCCTCTAGACGTGTAAAGCTCAATGTTCAACCCAAACACACACTAAGTGGGTCCCAGAAGTGGATTTCTGCACTATCCATCTTAGTTTACTCATTTTCTGTAAACCTTAGCTACTAGTTTAGTATAAATACTACTTTTAGAGACTAACTATGTATCGGATGACATTTTACACGTTTCATATTGTATTTCTGATGGCATGAGTCTCTAAACCCCATGGTTGGGGGTGAGGAGCTCTGCTGTGTTTCGATGAATTAATGCAATTACTACAGTTTTCCATTCAATCACGCTTGTCTCTATTCTAAGATATTCACTCGCACTTCATCCTGATGAATGTGATGATCCGTGACACTCATCACCATTCTCAACCTATGAACGCGTGCCTGACAACCACTTCTGTTCTACCTCAGATTGAGTGTATATCTCTTAGCCTCTTGGTTCATGATCAGAGTCTTCGTGGTATAGGCTAGGACTATTGGCGGCCATTCCCGAGATCCGGAAAGTCTAAACCTTGTCTGTGGTATTCCGAGTAGGATCTGGGAGGGGATGACTGTGACGAGCTTCAAACTCACGAGTGCTGGGCGTAGTGACAGATGCAAAAGGATCAATGGATCCTATTCCGACATGAGTGAGAACCGACAGATGATAAGTCGTGCAGTGACAGCGCATTTGGACCATTTTCACTGAGAGGACGGATGGTAGCCATTGACAACGGTGATCCACCAACATACAGCTTGCCATGGAAGGAGCCTTGCTTGCGTGAAGAAGAAGACAGTAGGAAAGCAAAGATTCGGAAGACAGAGCATCTCCAAATCCTCAATCTGTTCTCCATTACTGCATAACAAGTATTATTTAATTTATGCTATTTACTCTTCATAAACCCAATCATTTTTATTACTAATTTTCTGACTAAGAATTACAAAATAACCATAGCTTGCTTCAAGCCAACAATCTCCGTGGGATCGACCCTTACTCACGTAAGGTATTACTTGGACGACCCAGTGCACTTGCTGGTTATTTGTGCGGAATTGCAAAAGTGTAATTGTGATTTCGTGCACTAAGTTTTTGGCGCCGTTGCCGGGGATTGTTCGAGTTTGGACAACTGACGGTTTATTTTGTTACTTAGATTAGCAAAAATTGTTCTTTTGGTTTAGAGTCTTCTATTATTGTTTTTGGTTAAAGTTTTAAAATCCTTATTTTCTTTTTCAATTTTTTTTCAAAATTATTAGTGCTCAGAATATAAAAATTTTTAAGTTTGGTGTCCTTTGTGTTTCTGTTTTCTTAAAAATTTTTTCAAAAGTTGTTCTTAGCGTTCATCGTGATATTCAAAGTTTTCCTGTTTATTTCCTTTGTTTTGATCTAAAAATTTAAGTTTGGTGTCATTTTTACTGTTTTTCTCTTTCTTCATTAAATTCAAAAATATCTTTTCTCTTTATTTTAATTAATTTTTGAATTTTCCTTTAAAAATTCAAATTTTTATTTTAAAACTTTCTATTCTATCTTATCTTAGTTTTGAAATTTCAAAATTCAAAATCTTTTCAAAAATCATATCCAAAGTTTTTTAAATCTTCTTAATTAAGTAATTATTTTAGTTTTCAAATTTATTTTTCTCTTAGTTTTCGAAATTTACATTTTATTTTCTAATTATTTTATTTTATCTTATTATCTTTATTTAATTTTAATTATTCGGTTTGATTCTATTAAAATAAAAACAAAAATACATTTTATTTGCAATTCATATCAATTCCATTTTATCCATCATGGACTTAAATGGAAATGAACAGTCCAGAAGGACTTTGGGGTCATATGCTAACCCCATTACTGCTGCATATGGGAGTAGCATCTGTATACCTCCCATCAAAGCAAGCAGTTTTGAGCTGAATCCTCAGCTCATTGTCATGGTGCAGCAAAATTGCCAGTATTCCGGTCTTCCACAGAAGAACCTATTGAGTTTCTGGCGTAGTTCTTGCAAATTGCTAACACAGTGCATGACAAGGAGGTAGATCAAGATGTATACAGGCTGTTACTGTTTCTGTTTGCTGTAAAAGATCAAGCTAAGAGGTGGTTAAATAAACAACCCACAGCAAGCATAAGAACATAGAAACAGTTATCAGATAAATTCCTGAATCAATATTTCCCTCCAAAAAGGATGACGCAGCTAAGGTTGAACATCCAAGGCTTTAAACAAGAGGATGATGAATCCCTTTTTAACGCCTGGGAGAGGTACAGAGGGATGCTAAGGAAATGCCCCTCTGAAATATTTTCAGAGTGGGTGCAATTAGACATCTTCTACTACGGGCTTACAGAAAAAGCTCAGATATCTCTAGACCACTCGGCTGGTGAATCTATATACATGAGAAAGATTGTTGAAGAGGCTCAATAGCTTATTGATATAGTTGCTAGAAATCAGCATCTGTACATAAGTAATGAGTCTTCCATACAAGAAGAAGCTAAGGCAGTATCAACTGACTTTAGTCCTCAGGAACAAGTTGCTGAAATCAATAAGCAAATATCTTCTATAACAAGACAGTTAGCAGAATTTAAGGAGATGCTACAAGAGACCAGAATTGCTAACAAGGATATGGAATCACAATTGAATCAGACAAAACAGCAATTATCAAAACAGATAACAGAAGAATGCCAAGCAGTTCATTTAAAAAGTGGAAGAACGTTAAATACTCTAACTCAAAGCAGCAGAAAGCCAAGAAAAGAACAACTGACAGAGGATGAACAACTTGCTACCCAAAATCCCTCTGAGGACAATAAGAGCCCAGAGAGGAATAGGTATGCCGATCAAATGCCAGAAAAGGGTAGAAACCTGGCGTCAAACATCCAATCCATGTCCAGCTCTGGCGTTCAAACGTCAGTGAGGGATCAGACACCTGCAAGTGCTGATACTAACTCCCTTAAGAAGGCTTCTCAACCTGCCTCTGTAGGAAATAAACCTGCAGCAACTAAGGTTGAAGAATATAAAGCCAAAATACCTTATCCTCAGAAACTCCGCCAAGCGGAACAGGATAAACAATTTGCCCGCTTTGCAGACTATCTCAGGATTCTTGAAATAAAGATTCTATTTGCAGAGGCACTTGAGCAAATACCCTTTTATGCTAAGTTCATAAAAGAGATCTTAAGTCATAAGAAGGACTGAAGAGAAATAGAAAAAGTTTTTCTCACTAAAGAATGCAGTGCAGTCATCCTAACAAGCTTACCAGAGAAGCTTAAAGATCCCGGAAGCTTTATGATACCTTGCACATTAGAGGGTACTTGTACCAAGACAGCTCTATGTGACCTTGGGGCAAGTATCAATCTAATCCCTGAATCTACTATCAGAAAGCTTGGCTTGGCTGAAGAGGTCAAACCAACCCGGATATGTCTTCAACTTGCTGATGGCTCCATTAAATATCCATCAGGCATAATTGAGGACATGATTATCAAGGTTAGGCCATTTGCCTTTCTCACTGACTTTGTAGTGCTGTAAATAGAGGAGCACAAAAGTGCAACTCTCATTCTAGGAAGACCTTTCCTAGCAACTGGACGAACCCTCATTGATGTCCAAAAAGGGGAGGTGACCTTAAGAGTCAATGAGGACAAGTTCAAGCTGAATGCGGTTGAGGCAATAAGGTATCCAGACACATCAAATGACTGCATGCGTATTGATATTATTGACTCCCTGGTAGAGGAGATCAATATGGCTGAGAGTCTCAAATCAGAGCTAAGAGATATCTTTAAAGATGTCCAGCCTGATCTGGAGGAATCAGAGGAAATAAAAGAGCCTCTAAAAATTCCTTAGGAAGAGGAGAAACCTCCTAAACCCGAGCTCAAACCACTACCATCATCCCTGAAATATGCATTTCTGGGAGAAGGTGACACTTTTTCGGTAATCATAAGCTCTGCTTTAAATCCACAGGAAGAGAAAGCACTACTTCAAGTGCTAAGGACGTATAAGGCTGCTCTTGGGTGGTCCATAAGTGATCTTAAGGGCATTAGCCCAGCAAGATGCATACACAAGATCCTATTGGAGGACGATGCTAAGCCAGTGGTTCAACCACAGAGGCGGCTAAATCCAGCCATGAAGGAGGTGGTGCAGAAAGAGGTCACCAAGTTACTAGAGGCTGGGATTATTTATCCCATTTCTGATAGCCCCTGTGTGAGCCTTGTCCAAGTTGTCCCCAAGAAGGGAGGCATGACAGTGGTTCATAATGAAAAAAATGAACTGGTTCCTATAAGAACAGTTACAGGGTGGCGTATGTGTATTGATTACAGAAGACTCAATACAACCACCAGGAAGGATCACTTTCCTTTACCATTCATAGACCTAATACTAGAAAGACTAGCAGGTCATGAATACTACTGCTTTTTGGATGGCTATTCAGGTTATAATCAAATTGCAGTAGATCCTCAGGACCAAAAGAAAACAACATTCACATGTCCTTCTGGAGTGTTTGCCTACAGAAGGATGCCTTTTGGTCTGTGCAATGCACCTGCAACCTTTCAGAGGTGCATGCTCTCTATCTTCTCTGATATGGAAGAGAAATTTCTGGAGGTCTTCATGGATGACTTCTCAGTATTTGGGGATTCATTCAGCTCCTGCCTTGACCATTTAGCACCTGTTCTGAAAATATGCCAAGAGACTAACCTAGTTTTAAACTGGGAAAAATGTCACTTTATGGTGACTGAAGGAATTGTCCTTGGGCATAAAATTTCAAACAAGGAAATAGAGGTAGATCAAGCTAAAGTGGAAGTAAATGAAAAATTACCACCACCTGCCAATGCTAAGGCAATCAGAAGCTTTCTGGGGCATGCAGGATTTTATAGGAGGTTTATAAAGGATTTTTCAAAAATTGCAAAACCTTTGAGCAATCTGCTAGCTGCTGACACGCCATTTGTGTTTGACACAGAGTGTCTACAGGCGTTTGAAACCCTGAAAGCTAAGCTGGTCACAGCAACAGTTATTTCTGCACCAGACTGGACATTACCATTCGAACTAATGTGTGATGCTAGTGACCATGCCATTGGTGCAGTATTGGGACAGAGGCACAACAAGCTTCTGCATGTCATTTATTATGCTAGCCGTATTTTAAATGATGCCCAGAAAAATTACACAACCACAGAAAAAGAATTGCTTGCAGTGGTTTATGCCATTGACAAGTTTAGATCATACTTAGTAGGATCAAAAGTGATTGTGTACACTGACCATGCTGCTCTTAAATATCCACACACAAAGCAGGATTCAAAACCTAGGCTCATAAGATGGGTGTTGCTTCTGCAAGAGTTTGATATAGAAATAAGAGGCAGAAAAGGGACAGAGAACCAAGTGGTTGATCATCTGTCCCGGATAGAACCAGTAGAAGGGGTGTCCTTTCCCTCTATTGAGATCTCTGAAAGCTTTCCGGATGAGCAATTGTTTGCCATTCAAGAAACACCATGGTTTGCAGACATTGCAAACTATAAAGCTGCAAGATTCATACCCAAGGAGTACAGCAGGCAACAAACAAAAAAATTAATTACTGATGCAAAGTACTACCTGTGGGATGAACCATATCTCTTTAAGAGATGTGCAGATGGAATAATCCGTAGGTGTGTGCCTAGAGAAGAAGCACAGAAGATCATATGGCATTGTCATGGATCACAATATGGAGGACATTTCGGAGGTGAGCGAACAGCCACAAAAGTCCTCCAATGTGGCTTCTACTGGCCCACTCTCTATAAAGACTCCCGAGAGTTTGTGCGTAACTATGACAGCAGCCAGAGAGCTGGTAATTTGCCTCATAGTTTCGCCATGCCTCAGAAAGGGATCCTAGAGATTGAGTTATTTGATGTATGGGGTATTGACTTCAAGGGGCCTTTCCCACCATCATACTCAAACACTTATATTCTGGTGGCAGTCGACTATGTATCCAAATGGGTAGAGGCCATTGCAACACCCACCAACGATACTAAAATAGTGCTGAAGTTCCTCCAGAAACATATCTTCAGTAGGTTTGGTGTCCCTAGAGCACTAATCAGTGATGGGGGCACTCACTTCTGCAACAAACAACTTTACTCTGCTATGGTCCAATATGGAATTAGCCATAAGGTGGCAAATCCATATCATCCACAGACAAATGGGCAAGCTGAAGTCTCTAATAGAGAAATAAAAAGAATCCTGGAACGAACTGTAAGTACCCGTAGAAAAGATTGGGCAAGAAGCTTGGATGACGCTCTGTGGGCATACAGAACAGCATTCAAGACTCCTATAGGGACCTCTCCATACCAGCTTGTGTATGGTAAGGCCTGTCATCTACCCGTGGAATTGGAGCATAAGGCCTACTGGGCAACCAGATTCCTAAACTTTGATGCCAAATTAGCTGGAGAAAAAAGATTGCTCTAGCTGAATGAACTAGAGGAATTCAGACTCACTGCTTTCAAAAATGCCAAGCTTTACAAAGAGAAAGCAAAAGGTGGCATGACAGAAAGCTGTCATCTAGAGTCTTTGAACCAGGACAGAAGGTTCTGCTGTTTAACTCTAGGCTCAGATTATTCCCCGGAAAACTGAAATCCCAGTGGAGGGAACCATATGTGATTATAAGTGTGTCACCATATGGCTATGTGGAGCTTCAAGATATTGATTCTAATAAGAAGTTCATTGTTAATGGACAGAGAATCAAGCATTATCTTGAAGGCAATGTTGAGCAAGAGTGCTCAAAGCTGAGGCTAGATTAAAAGCTCAGCAAGGTCCAGCTAAAGACAATAAAGAAGTGCTTGCTGGGAGGCAACCCAGCCATTAGCAAAGCCTATTTTGTTATTTAAATAATAATTATACGAGTTTAATATAAATAATCTTCAAGGTAAAGAATCAATTGCATAAGTTCACAGGGTTACAGAAGGATTCAGAGTACAAAACAGGGAGAAGGAGCTCAAAAGAAGCATCTACTGGAGTTTAACACCAGTAATGATACCTTTCTGGGCGTTAAACGCTATAATGGGTACCATTCTGGGCGTTTAACGCCACACGTGCAGAATCCTGGGCGTTCAAAAAAATGCCCAGTGACAAAGGAATTCTGGCGTTTAACGCCAGCCAGAAGCAAAAGCTGGGCGTTAAATGCCCAAAAGAGGCTACAGAGGGGCGTTAAACGCCAAAACATGCAGCAGTTGAGCGTTTAACGCCAGGATTGTGGAGGGGAGGAAGTTTTGTTTTCCAAATCTATATTTTTTAAAATTTTCATGATTTCATCCACAATTTCTTGCATAAACATGTTACAAACTCTCATCTTTCAATTTCAAATTCAAAAAAAATCTTTCTTCATTTTTCTTCAACCCCTCTTAAAAAAATCTTTTTCAAAATCCATATATCTCTTAATTCCTTTTCAAATCTTTTTCAAAAACTCATCTATCTTTTTAAATTCTTTTCAAATCCTTTTCAAACTATCATATTATCTTTTCAAAATTAAATCTATCTTTTTCAAATCCCCCTATTATCTTTTCAAATTTAAAATTTCATCTGTTGCATATCATAATTATCTTTTTACAAATCATATCTTCTATCATATCTTTTTCAAAATTTTCAAACCCACCCCTCCTTTATAAATCCAAACTCGGCCTCCCCCTCTCCTCCACAATTCGAACTTGCCTCTCCTTCTATTCCTCTCCTTTCCTTTCTTTTGCTTGAGAACAAGCAAACCTCTAAGTTTGGTGTGTTGTATTTTGCATGATCACTGAGCTAAGATTCACTGAGATCATGGCTCCTAGAGGAAAACAAACCACTTCAAGAGGCAAGAAAGAGAATATTCCAAAATCACTTTGGAATCAGGAGAAGTTCTTAACAAAAGAACATGCATACCATTACTACAGAATAATGGGTCTAAGATCAGTGATCCCGGAAGTTAAATTCGATCTGAAAGAAGACAAATATCCGGAGATCCAAAAGCAAATTCGAAACAGGGGCTGGGAAATCCTAGCTAATCTTGAGACAAAGGTGGGAAGAAACATGGTTCAGGAATTCTACGCAAATGTATGGCAAACAGATAGGAAGAGAAGGGCTGGAATCGCCTTTTACACCTTTCGAACCATGGTCAGAGGGAAAGCTATTTACTTCCACATTGACAAAATAAGAGAGATCTTCAAGGTGTAGCAACTACAAGATGATCCGAATTCCTTCAGTAAGAGAATAGTGAGATCAGATAAGCGCTTGGACCAAATTCTGAAGGATATATGCATCCCTGGAACCAAGTGGACAACCAACACAAAGGGTGTCCCAAATCAACTCAAGAGAGGGGATCTCAAACCAGTCACTAGGGGCTGGCTGGACTTCATTGGGCGTTCCATATTTCCCACCAGTAACCGCTCTGAGGTTACCCTCAAAAGAGCAGTCATGATCCATTGTATTATGCAGGGAAACGAAGTGGAGGTTGAAGATCTGATTTCGAGTGAGCTCTACACAATTGGAAACAAGAACTCCAAAGAAGCTAAATTGGCTTACCCAAGCTTAATATCTCTGCTATGCAAGGATGCTAGGGTAAAGATGGGAGTGGATGAGTATATCTCAGTCGAGCAACCAATCACAAAAAAATCAATGGAAGGACAACAGGTGCAAGACAACTCCATCAAAAGGAGGGCACAGGAGTTCCTCCCAGAAATCCCTCAGATTGACTACTGGACCCGCCTAGAGGCCTTTGTCACCAAGCTGCAAGAAGCTATGGATCAACTAAAAGAAGAACAGCAAGTTCAAAATAACATGCTCTGCAAACTGCTGAGGGAACAAGAAGAGCAAGGGCATGAGCTACAGGAGCTGAAGCGCCAGAAGCTGTCTCTTGAAGGGCCAAGCACCCCACAGACTAAAGGAGCATCCATCTCCCAAAATAAAGGTTGTTGAGTCCTAATCTTAACTTTAAATCTGTGATAACTTTTACTATTAGAAATCTGCCTTAGAAGTTATATGAGTAGTAGTAATTAGTACCTTTATCTTTATTTTTTTATTTTATTTTTTTATCCCTAATTAAGTTATAATTTATCTTTCTTATCATCATTAAATATGAATAAAATAGCAGATTTTTCGAATAAGGAGGCAATTTTATTTTCGAGTTTTTAATGAGAAAAAAATTCAAATTATTTATATGTGGTGGCAATACTTTTTGTTCTCTGAATGAATGCTTGAATAGTGCATATGTCTTTTGAATTTGATGTTTATGAATGTTAAAACTGTTGGCTCTTAAAGAATGATGAAAAAGAGAAATGTTATTGATAATTTGAAAAATCATGAAATTGATTCTTGAAGCAAGAAAAAGCAAAAAAAAAAGCCAATAGCCCCTTTAAACCAAAAGGCAAGGGTAAAATAAAAAGGGTCCAAGGCTTTGAGCATCAGTGGATAGGAGGGCCCAAAGGAATAAAATCCCGGCCTAAGCAGCTAAACCAAGTTGTCCCTAACCATGTGCTTGTGGCGTGAAGGTGTCAAGTGAAAAGCTTGAGACTGAGCGGTTAAAGTCGTGATCCAAAGCAAGAAGAGTGTGCTTAAGAACTCTGGACACCTCTAATTGGGAACTCTAGCAAAGCTGAGTCACAATCTGAAAAGGTTCACCCAGTTATGTGTCTGTGGCATTTATGTATCCGGTGGTAATACTGGAAAACAAAGTGCTTAGGGCCACGACCAAGACTCATAAAGTAGCTGTGTTCAAGAATCAACATACTAAACTAGGAGAATCAATAACACTATCTGAATTCTGAATTCCTATAGATGCCAATAATTCTGAACTTCAAAGGATGAATGGAGATGCCAAAACTGTTCAGAAGCAAAAAGCTACTAGTCCCGCTCATCTAATGAGAATTTGAGTTTCATGTAAAACTCTGAGATGTTATTGCCTCTTGACCTTCTTTCTATCCTGTTTTATTTATCTAGTTGCTTGAGGACAAGCAACAGTTTAAGTGGTGTCATTTTATTATTTTTCTCTTTCCTCATTAAATTCAAAAAATATATTTTCCTTTATTTACTCATCATTTTCGAATTCCTTAGGTTGACTTAGTCAAAAATTTTTTAAAATTTGGTAGTTTCTTGTTAGTCAAGTCAAAATTTCAATTTTAAAAATTTATCTTTTTAAATATTTTTTAAAACTTCCTAACCACTTTCTCTCTCCTCATTTTTTTTCGAAAATCCACACCAAAAATTTTCAAATCTTTTTAATTAATTAATTAATTTAGTTTTCTAAATTCTTTTATTTCTTTTTCTTTTCTTAATTTTTGAAACTTGCATCAATTTTTTTATTTACTTTATTTTAATTTCTTGAATTTCAAAAAAAAAGAGGAATAAATTTTTTATTTACAATCTACATCATCTCCCTTTCTCCATCATGGACCTAAGTGGAAATAAATAGTCCAGAAGGACTCTGGGATCATATGCTAACCCCACTACTGCTTCATATGGGAGTAGTATCTGTATACCCCCCATCAGAGCCAGCAACTTTGAGCTGAACCCTCAGCTCATTATCACAGTGCAGCAAAATTGCCAGTATTTTAGTCTTTCACAGGAAGAACCTACTGAGTTTCTGGCACAGTTCTTATAAATTGCTGACACAGTACGTGATAAGGAAGTAGATCAGGATGTCTACAGATTATTACTGTTTTCATTTGCTGTAAAAGATCAAGCTAAGAGGTGGTTAAATAACCAACCCACAGCAAGCATAAGAACATGGAAACAATTATGAGACAAATTCCTGAATCAATATTTCCCTCCAAAAAGGATGACACAGCTAAGGCTAGACATCCAAGGCTTTAAACAAGAGGATAATGAATCTCTTTATAATGCCTGGGAGAGGTACAGAGAGATGCTAAGGAAATGCCCCTTTGAAATATTTTCAGAATGGGTGCAGTTAGACATCTTTTACTATGGGCTTACAGAAAAGTCCCAGATGTCTCTACACCACTTAGCTGGTGGATTTATACATATGAGAAAGATAATTGAAGAGGCTCAAGAGCTCATTGATACAGTTGCCAGAAATCAACACCTGTACTCAAGTGGTGAGACCTCCATGAAAGAATAAGCTAAGGCAGTATCCACTGAACTTAGTCCTCTAGAAAAAATTGCTGAACTCAATCAGCAACTATTTTCTATAACAAAACAGTTAGCAAAATTTAAAGAGATGCTACAAGAAACCAAGGATGCTAACCAGAATATGGAAAAACAATTGAATCAGACAAGACAGCAGTTATCTAAACAGATAACAGAAGAATGCCAAGCTGTTCATTTAAGGAGTAGAAAGACATTGAATGTCTCAACTCAAAGCAGCAGGAAACCAAGAAAGGAACATCTGACAGAGGATGACCAAACCACTACCCAAAATCCCTCTGAGGACAGTAGGAGCCCAGAGAGGAATGATTCTGGCGTTCAAATGCCAGAAAAGGGTCAGAGGTTGGCGTTGAATGCCCAGTGGATGGCCAATTCTGGCGTTCAAACGCCAATGAGGGATCAGACACCTGCAAGTGCTGATAACAACCCCCTTAAGCAAGCATCTCTAACCACTTCTGTAGGAAATAAACCTGCATCAACTAAGGTTGAAGAATATAAAACCAAGATGCCTTATCCTCAGAAACTCCACCAAGCGGAACAGGATAAACAATTTGCCCGCTTTGCAAACTATCTCAGGACTCTTGAAATAAAGATTCTGTTTGCAGAGGCACTTGAGCAAATACCCTCTTATGCTAAGTTCATGAAAGAGATCTTAAGTCATAAGAAGGATTGGAGGGAGACTGAAAAGTTTTTCTCACTGAAGAATGCAGTGCAGTCATTTTAAAAAGCTTACCAGAGAAGCTTAAAGATCCCGGAAGCTTTATGATTCCATGCACATTAGAGGATGCTTGTACCAAGACAGCTTTATGTGATCTTGGGGCAAGTATCAACCTGATACCTGCATCCACTATCAGAAAGCTTGGTTTGACTGAAGAAGTCAAACCAACCCGAATATGTCTCCAACTTGCTGATGGCTCCATTAAAATTCTATCAGGCGTAATTGAGGACATGATTGTCAAGGTTGGGCCATTTGTCTTTTCCACTGACTTTGTAATGCTGGAAATGGAGGAGCACAAGAGTGCAACTCTCATTCTAGGAAGACCTTTCCTAGCAACTGGACGAACCCTCATTGACGTCCAAAAAGGGGAGGTAACCTTGAGAGTCAATGAGGATGAGTTTAAGTTGAATGCTGTCAAAGCTATGCAGCATCCAGACACATCAAATGACTGCATGAGCATTGATATTATTGACTCCCTGGTGGAAGAGGTCAATATGACTGAGAGTCTCGAATCAGAGCTAGAGAATATTTTTAAAGATGTTCAGCCTGATCTAGAAGAACCAGAGAAAATAGAAGAACCTCTGAAAACTCCTCAGAAAGAGGTGAAGACTCCTAAACCCGAGCTCAAACCACTACCACCATCCTTGAAATATACATTTCTGGGAGAAGATGACACTTTTCCGGTAATCATAAGCTCTGCTTTAGAGCGACAGGAAGAGAAAGCACTAATTCAGGTGCTAAGGACACACAAGACAGCTCTTGGGTGGTCCATAAGTGATCTTAAGGACATTAGCCCAGCCATATGCATGCACAAGATCCTATTGGAGGATGATGCTAAGCCAGTGGTTCAATCACAGAGGCGGATGAATCCACCCATGAAGGAGGTGGTGCAGAAAGAGGTCAATAAGTTACTAGAGGCTGGAATTATTTATCCTATTTCTGATAGCCCCTGGGTGAATCCTGTCCAAGTTGTCCCCAAGAAAGGAGGCATGACAGTGGTTCATAACAAAAAGAATGAACTGGTCCCTACAAGAACAGTTACAGGGTGGCGTACGTGTATTGACTACAGAAGGCTCAATACAGCCACCAGAAAGGATCATTTTCCTTTACCATTCATAGACCAGATGCTAGAGAGACTTGCAGGTCATGAATATTACTACTTTTTCGATGGCTATTCAGGTTACAATTAAATTGTAGTAGATCTTCAAGACCAAGAGAAATAGCATTCACATGTCCATCTGGAGTATTTGCCTACAGAAGGATGCCATTTGGTCTGTGCAATGCACCTGCAACCTTTCAGAGGTGCATGCACTCTATCTTCTCTGATATGGTAGAGAAATTTTTGGAAGTCTTCATGGATGACTTCTCAGTATTTGGAGACTCATTCAGCTCCTGTCTTGACCATCTAGCACTTGCTTTGAAGAGGTACCAAGAGACTAACCTGGTTTTAAACTGGGAGAAATGTCACTTTATGGTGACTGAAGGAATTTTCCTTGGGCACAGAATTTCAAACAAGGGAATAGAGGTGGATCATGCTAAGGTAGAGGTAATTGAAAAATTACCACCACCTGCCAATGTTAAGGCAATCAGAAGCTTTCTAGGGCATGCAGGATTCTATAGGAGGTTTATAAAGGATTTTTCAAAAATTGTAAAACCTCTGAGCAATCTTCTAGTCGCTGATACACCATTTGTCTTTGACACAGAGTGTCTGCAGGCCTTTGAGACTCTGAAAGCTAAGCTGGTCACAGCACAGTGATTTCTACACCAGACTGGACATTATCATTCAAACTAATGTGTGATGCCAGTGACCATGCCATTGGTGCAGTATTAGAACAGAGGCATGACAAGCTTCTGCATGTCATTTATTATGCTAGCCGTATTTTAAATGACGTGCAGAAGAATTACACAACCATAGAAAAGGAGTTGCTTGCAGTGGTTTATGCCATTGACAAGTTCAGATCTTATTTAGTAAGATCAAAAGTGATTGTGTACACTGACCATGCTGCTCTAAAATATCTCCTCACAAAGCAGGATTCAAAACCCAGACTCATAAGATGGGTGTTACTTCTGCAAGAGTTTGATATAGAAATAAGAGACAGAAAAGGGACAGAGAACCAAGTAGCTGATCACCTGTCCCGGATAGAACCAATAGCAGGAGCGTCCCTCCCTCCTACTGAGATCTCTGAAACCTTTTCGGATGAGCAACTCTTTGCTATTCAGGAAGTACCGTAGTTTGCAGATATTGCAAACTATAAAGCTGTGAGATTCATACCCAAAGAGTATAGTATGCAGCAAACAAAAAAATTGGTTTCTGATGCAAAGTACTACTTGTGGGATGAACCATATCTCTTTAAGAGATGTGCAGACGGAATAATCCATAGATGTGTGCCTAGAAGAGACTCCCTATAGAGACTACTATAGAGACACCCGAGAGTTTGTACGTAACTGTGACAGTTGCCAGAGAGCTGGTAATCTGCCTCACGGTTATGCCATGCCTCAGCAAGGGATCTTAGAGATTGAGTTGTTTGATGTATGAGGTATTGACTTCATGGGGCCTTTTCCACCATCATATTCAAACACTTATATTCTTGTGGCAGTAGACTATGTATCTAAATGGGTAGAGGCAATTGCAACACCCACTAATGATACTAAGATAGTGATGAAGTTCCTCCAGAAGCATATCTTCAGCAGGTTCGGTGTCCTAGGGTACTGATCAGTGATGGAGGCACTCATTTCTGCAATAAACAGCTTGACTCTGCTCTGATTCGATATGGAATTAACCACAAAGTGGCAACTCCATGTCATCCACAGACAAATGGGCAGGCTGGAGTCTCAAATAGAGAACTAAAACGAATCCTAGAAGGGGCTGTAAGTACCCGTAGAAGGGATTGGACAAGTCTGGATGATGCTCTATAGGCATACAGAACCGCATTCAAGACTCCTATAGGGACCTCTCCATACCAGCTTGTGTACAGAAAAGCCTGTCATCTGCCAGTAGAATTGGAACACAAGGCCTATTGGGCAACCAGGTTCCTAAACCTTGATGCTAAGGTAGCTGGAGAGAAAAGATTACTCCAGTTGAATGAGCTGGAGGAGTTCAGACTCAATGCTTTCGAAAATTCTAAAATTTACAAGGAGAAAGCAAAAAGGTGGCATGACAGAAAGCTGTCATCTAGAGTCTTTGAGCCAGGACAGAAAGTTCTGCTGTTTAACTTTAGGCTCAGATTGTTCCCTGGGAAATTGAAATTCCGGTGGAAGGGACCATATGTGATTACAAGTGTGTCACCATATGGATATGTAGAGCTTCAGGATATTGACTCTGACAAAAAGTTCATTGTTAATGGACAGAGAGTCAAACAATATCTTGAAGGCAATGTTGAGCAAGAGTGTTCAAAACTGAGACTAAATTAAAAGCTCAGTAAAGTCTAGCTAAAGACAGTAAAGAAGCGCTTGCTGGGAGGCAACCCAGCCATTATTAAAAATTAGATATTTATAACAATTATATGAGTCTATTTAATTTTGTTATTTATGTTCGTTAATGCATTTCAGTGAATAAGTCAGGGAAATGAAGGTTCAGGACATAAAGCAGGAGAATCACAGAGAAAAAGAGCTCACTAGCGTCAAAATGCCAGTAAAGGGGTATTTTGGGCGTTAAATGCCAGAATGACTATCATTCTGGGCGTTTAATGCCAGTAAGGCTATCATTCTGGGCGTTAAACGCCAGAATGGGCAGCATTTTGGGCGTTTAACGCCAGAAACAGCAGCATCCTGGGCGTTCAAATAAAAAGCCCAGTAACAAAGAAATTCTTGCGTTTAACACCATTACGCCAGCCAGAATACCTGGCTGGGCGTTAAACGCCCAAATTGGCTGCCAGATGGGTGTTAAATGCCAGAACAGCAAAGGGAAGGTAATTAATTTTGTTTCCAATTCGATTTTTTCAATTTTTCATGTTGTAATTCATAATTTTTTTTTGCATAAAAAATATTTCAAATGTTCATCTTTCAATTTCTATTTTCAAAAACTAATAATCCTTTCAATTCTTTTTAATTCTTTTTAATTCTTGTCCATATCTTTTTCCAAACTTACATATCTTCTCAAATTCTTTTCAAATCCTTTTAATTTTTTTTTAACATTAACAAGTTTTTCAAAATTAATTACCTCACTCTTCTTCTACTCCCTTCTATCTTATTTTGCTCGAGGACGAGCAAAGCTTTTAAGTTTGGTGTGGAAAAGTTAGGCTTTTTGCTTTCTATTACCACTTATGGCACCTAAAGTCGGAGAATCCTCTAGAAAGGGGAAAGGGAAGGAAATTGCTTCCGCCTCCGAACCTTGGGAGATGGAGAAATTCATCACCAAAGCCCATCACTAAGAAAGAGGATGGAGCAAACTAGAGGAGCTCAAGCACTCCATTGGACCATTAAGAGGAAGAAGTAGCCGCCGTCACTAAGGTGGACTTGCTCCTTAATTTCCTTGATTTTATTGTTATTTGTCTGTTTTTATGTTTATTTTCTGTCTAAGTCTTGTTTTTATTACATGATCATTAGTGTTTAGAGTCTATGTCTTAAAGCTATGAATGATTCCATGAATCTCTCACCTTTCTTAAATAAAAAATATTTTTATTTGCAAAAGAAAAAGAAGTACATGAATTTTGAATTTTATCTTGAAAATAGTTTAATTATTTTGATGTGGTGGTAATACTTTTTGTTTTCTGAATGTATGCTTAAACAGTGCATATTTGAAATTGGAATTAAGAAAAGTTGGCTCTTCAAAGAATAATGAAAAAGGAGACATGTTATTGGTGATCTGAAAAATCATAAAATTGATTCTTAAAGCAAGAAAAAGCAGTGAAAAAGCAAAATCTTGCGAAAAAAATGCGAAAAATAAAAAAAAAAAGAAAAAAAGAAAGAAAAAGAAAAAGCAAGCAGAAAAAGCCAATAACTCTTTAAACTAAAAGACAAGAGCAAAAAGCCAATAACCCTTTAAACCAAAAGGCAAAGGTAAAAGAATCCAAGGCTTTGAGCATTAATGGATAGGAGGGCCCAAAGGAATAAAATCCTGGCCTAAGCGGCTAAATCAAGCTGTCCCTAACCATGTGCTTGTGTCATAAAGGTCCAAGTGAAAAGCTTGAGGCTGATTGGTAAAAGTCATAATCCAAAGTAAAATAGTGTGCTTAAGAACTCTGGGCACCTCTAATTGGGGACTCTAGCAAAGCTGAGTCACAATCTGAAAAGGTTCACCCAGTTATGTGTCTGTGGCATTTATGTATCCAGTGGTAATACTAGAAAACAAAATGCTAAGGGTCACGGCCAAGACTCATAAAATAGCTGTGTTCAAGAATCAAAAAGAACTTAACTAGGAAAATCAATAACATTATCTAAATTTCTAAGTTCCTAAAGAGGCCAACAATTCTGAACTCCAATGGAGAGTGAGATGCCAAAACTATTCATAAGCAAAAAGCTACTAGTCCCGCTCATCTAATTAAGACTAAGCTTCATTGATAATTTTGAAATTTATTGTATATTCTCTTCTTTTTATCCTATTTTTTTTTGGTTGCTTGAGGAAAAGCAACAATTTAAATTTGGTGTTGTGAAGAGCGGATATTTTATACCCTTTTTGGCATTATTTTTATATAGTTTTTAGTATGTTTTAGTTACTTTTTAGTATATTTTTATTAGTTTTTATGAAAAAATCACATTTCTGAACTTTACTATGAGTTTGTGGGTTTTTCTGTAATTTCAGGTATTTTCTGGCTGAAATTGAGGGACCTGAGCAAAAATCTGTTTCAGAGGCTGAGAAATGACTGCAGATGCTGTTGGATTCTGACCTCCCTGCACTCAAACGCGTTTTTCTGGAGCTACAGAAGTCCAATTGGCGCGTACTTAATTGGGCTGGAAAGCTAACATCTTGGGCTTTCCAGCAATGTATAATAATCCATACTTTGCCTGAGATTTGATGGCCCAAACTGGCGTTAAACACCAGCTAGAGACCCTTTTCTGGCGTAAAACGCCGGAACTGGCACCAAAACTAGAGTTGAACGCCTAAATTGGCACCCAAGCTGGTGTTTAACTCCAAGAATGGCCTATGCACGTGAAAGCTTCAAAGCTCAGCCCAAACACTCACCAAGTAGGCCCCGGAAGTGGATTTCTGCACTATCTGCACTTAGTTACCCATTTTCTGTAAACCTAAGTTACTAGTTTAGTATAAAAACTACTTTTAGAGATTCATTTTGAACTTATGACATTTTACATCTCATATTATATCTTCTACGGCATGAGTCTCTAAACCCCATAGGTGGGGGGTGAGGAGCTCTGCTGTGTCTCAATGGATTAATGTAATTACTATTGTTTTCTATTCGATCACGCTTGATTATGTTCTAAGATACTCACTCGTACTTCAATATAAAGAATATGATGATCTGTGACATTCATCATCATTCTCAAATTTATGAACGCGTGCTAGACAACCACTCCCGTTCTATCTGAGCTCAACGTAGTCATTGGGCGACAGCTTGAGTGCGTATCTCTTGGGTTTCTAATCTACGAGTTTGACTTGCATCTCCTAACAACAGAGCATTCAAACCCATGAGATCAGAACCTTCATGGTGAAGGCTAGAACAAACGAGCTTCAAACTCACAAATGTTGGGCGCAGTGACAGTTTGCAAAAGGACAGAGAGGTCTTATTCCGACACGAGTGAGAACCGACAGATGATTAGCCGTGCGGTAGCTGTGCCTGGTATTTTCATCCGAGACGAGAGATCCGACAGATGATTAGCCGTACAGAAGCCGTGCCTAGACCATTTTCACTGAGAGGAAGGATGGTAGCCATTGACAACGGTGATCCACCAACATACAACTAGCCATAGAAGAAGCCATGCGTGTTTGGAGAAGAAGACAGTAGAAAAGCAGAGATTCAGACGACAGAGCATCTCCGGAACCTCAACCAGTTCCTCATTACTGAATCACAAATATCATTCATTTCATGTTATTTACTTTTCATAAAGAAAATCATTCATATCATTTCAATCTCTTGACTAAGATTTACAGGATAACCATAGCTTGCTTCAAGTCGGCAATCTCCGTGGGATCGACCCTTACTCACGTAAGGTATTACTTGGATGACCCAGTGCACTTGCTGCTTAGTTGTGCGGAATTGTCACATAAAGTGTCTTGTAATTTCGTGCACCAGAGGTCCACTTGAAGATCCAAACCAACACTTATCCATCTTCCTGAGGATTTGTGAAACTGTCAAAACAAATGGTGTGCATCTGAATATCTATAAGCTGCTGCTGTTTCCATTCTCCTTGAGGGATAAAGCTTCTCAATGGCTAGAGACATTCCCCAAAGAAAGCATCAACAATTGGGAAGATCTAGTGAGCAAATTCCTAGCCAAATTCTACCTACCTCAGAGGATCATTAGATTGAAGACAGAAGTGCAAATATTCATTCAAATGGATGGAAAATCACTGTACGATGCTTGGGAAGGATACAAGGCCTTGATCAGGAAGTGTCCACCAGAGATGTTTAGTGAATGGGATATACTTCAAAATTTCTATGAAGGATTGACACTTAAAGCTCAAGAGGCCTTTGATTATTCAGCAGGAGGTTCAGTACAACTCATGAAGACAGCTGAGGAAGCCCAAAATCTCATAGACACTGTGACCAACAACCAATAATTTTATGGTCATCAAAGGCAACACCAACCAGCTCAAAGGAAAGGTGTGTTGGAGCTGGAAGGTGTGGACACTATCTTGGCACAAAACAAAGTGATGCACCAACAAATCCAGCAGTAAATGGAGATGATAGCTAAGAGGATTGATGGTCTTCAAATTGCAGCAGTGAGCACTACAAATCAACCATCAGCTGGATGGGGACAAAATGAAGAGATCTATGAAGAGTAGCAGCCAGAACAAGTTAACTATATGCACAACCAAGGTGCTAGACAAAATGAATTTTATGGAGACACGCCCACAACCCCTCTTGGAGGAACCACCCCAATCTAAGGTGGGGAGACAACCAAAACTCATGGCAAAGGAATTCCAACTCGAGCAACCCCTGCACAAACCACCAGAATCATCAGCAAACTAACCAAAATCCATATAGAAAACCACAAAACAACTACCCCACTTCTAACTTCTATCCACCCCACAACCCATCAACTAACCAAAATAATTTCCACCAACCATCTTCATCCCACACTTAGCCACAACTACCCCAAGAATCCCAAAGAATCTCCAATTTGGAGATGATGATGGAGAAGATGATGAAGCATCAAGAGTTAGCTAATAAAAACCATGAAGCTTCATTGAGAAACCTGGAAAGACAAATAGGTCAATTGTCCAAACAGCCAGAAAGACCAACCAACACTTTCCCAAGTGATACCATTCTAAATCCCAAAGAAGAATGCAAAGCAATTCAACTCAAGAGTGGAAGAACATTGAAGGATGACAAGGTTGGCAGTAAGAAGGAAGTGGCAATTGAAGAGAAGAACCAAGAAAAACTCAAGAAGAAGGATAAAGAGCCACAAGCTTCAAAGAAGGGAAAACAAGTTATGGAGGAGCATTCACAAGAACAGAGGAAGGAAGTGAAGCCTTACACTCCTCCTCTGCCATACCCTCAAAGATTGCAAAGAAAGCTCAAGGATCAACAATTTTCCAAGTTTCTAGAGATTTTTAAGAAGCTGGAAATCAACATTCCACTTGGTAAAGTATTGGAGCAGATGCCTTTATATGCTAAGTTCCTCAAAGAGCTCATCAATAAGAAGAGAAGCTGGAATGAGAAGGAGACAATGGTCTTAACCCAAGAGTGCAGTGCAGTAATTTAAAAAGGGCTCCCACCAAAACTCAAAGATCTTGGGAGTTTCATCATATCATGCACCATAGGCAATATGACCTTGGAAAAAGCTCTCTGTGACTTAGGTGCCAGCATCAATTTGATGCCTCTTTCACTAATGAAAAAGCTTGCAATAGAGAAAGTCAAACCCACCAGAATGTCACTTCAAATGGCTGATAGATCACTCAAGATACCTAATGGAGTTGTAGAAAACTTATTAGTGAAGATTGGAGAATTCATTTACCCTGCTGATTTTGTCATCTTAGACATGGAAGAAGAGGGACACAACACAATTATCTTGGGACGGCCTTTCTTAGCCACTGCAAGAGCTATAATTGATGTAGAGAAAGGTGAAATGACCCTCAGGGTGCATGACAAAAAAATGATCATCAATGTCTTTAAGGCCATGCAATATCCCCCTGAGAAGGAAAAGCATATAAGGGAGAAAATGATAGAAGAATTAGAGGATGAGCTACTTGAAGCCAATGATCAGGAAGAACAAGAAGAGGAAACAGAAGTGGAACAAGACATCATAGAAGAAGGAGTAGTAGAAATCTTCTTTGAAAGCAAGACAGAGGAGGTGCCAAACAAGAATTAAAGCCCCTCCCTTCTCATCTCAAGTATGCATTTCTTGGAGAAGAAGAGACCCTGCCAGTGATCATCAATTCCTCCTTAACCATGGAAGAAGAAACAAAGCTGATTGAAGTGTTGAAAGCTCACAAGACAGCTTTGGGATGGACAATTGATGATATCAAAGGCGTAAGCCCTGCCATCTACATGCACAAGATTTTGCTGGAGGAGGACTCAAGGCCTGTGGTACAACCTCAAAGAAGACTTAACCCAACCATGAAGGAAGTGGTTCAAAAGGAGGTGATGAAGTTGTGGAATGCTGGAATCATATACCCAATCTCTGATAGTCCTTGGGTGAGTCCGGTCTAAGTTGTGCCAAAGAAGGGAGGAATGACTGTAATCTTCAATAAGAAGAATGAATTAATCCCTACAAGGACAATGACTATGTGGAGGATGTGTATTGATTATAGAAGATTGAATGAGGCTACAAGGAAAGATCACTTTCCTCTCCCTTTCATTGATCAGATGCTAGAAAGGTTGGCTGGCCATGCCTATTATTGCTTCTCTGATGGGTATTCTGGGTACAATCAAATAGTGGTGGATCCCAAGGATCAAGAAAAAATTTCCTTCACCTGTCCATTTGGAGTCTTTACTTACAGGAGGATGCCTTTTGGGCTCTGCAATGCTCCAGCAACCTTCCAAAGGTGTATGCTTTCCATACTCTCTGACATGGTTGAAAAATTCTTAGAGGTCTTTATGGATGATTTCTCTATTTTTGGTAACTCTTTTGAAACTTGCCTGCAACATCTAACTCTTGTATTGACAAGATGCCAAGAAATAAATTTAGTTTTGAATTGGAAAAAATGCCATTTCATGGTACCAGAAGGTATTGTTCTTGGGCATAAGGTTTCAAGCAAGGGTATAGAAGTTGACAGAGCTAAAATAGAAATCATTGAAAAGCTCCCTGTACCTGTTAATGTAAAAGTAGTGAGAAGTTTTCTTGGGCATGCTGGGTTTTATAGAAGATTCATCAAGGATTTTTCAAAAATAGCCAAACCACTGAGCAATTTGCTAGTGGTTGACAATCTTTTCATCTTTGATGACAATTGCAAGCATGTCTTTGAAACTTTAAAAAGAAAACTCACTACAGTACCAATCATCACACCCCCAGAATGGGGACTTCCTTTTGAACTAATGTGTGATGCAAGTGATGTTGCAATTGGTGCTGTATTGGGACAAAAGAAAGACAAGCTGTATCATGTCATATACTATGCCAATAAGGTGTTAAATGTGGCACAAAAGAATTATACCACCACAGAGAAAGAGCTCCTGGCCATTGTATATGCATTTGACAAGTTTAGACAATACTTGATTGGTTCAAAAGTCATAGTATATACTGATCATGCTGCTCTCAAGTATCTTATGTCTAAACAGGATGCAAAGCCAAGACTTATCAGGTGGGTGCTGCTGCTATAAGAATTTGACATTGAAGTGAGAGATAGGAAGAGAAGCGAGAATCAAGTGGCAGACCATTTGTTAAGATTGCCAAAAGAGGACAACCAGGATACACTACAACCAGTGAATGAAAAGTTCCCAGATGAACATCTTCTCTAAGTCCAGCAAGCACCTTGGTTTGCTGACAATGCAAACTACAAGGTGGGAAGAAAGATTCCTCAAGATTTTACCAAGCAACAAGTGAAGAAGCTGCATAATGAGGCCAAGAAATTTTTGTGGGATGAGCCTTACTTGTTCAAGAGGTGCCCAGACGGGATGATTAGAAGGTGTATCCCTGAAAGTGAGATGAGAGACATACTGTGGCACTGTCATGGTTCAGCTTATGGTGGACATTTTGGGCCAGAAAGAACAACAGCTAAAGTACTTCAAAGTGGGTTTTATTGGCCAACCATATTCAAAGATGCCAGAGAGTTTGTGCATCAATACAATGAATGTCAAAGAGCTGGAGGGTTAACAAAAAAGAATGAAATGCCTCAAAACTTCATTTTGGAAGTGGAGCTGTTTGATCTCTGGGGTATGGATCATGGGCCCCTTTCCTCCATCCTATTCCTTCAAATACATTATGGTAGCAGTGGAATATGTCTCCAAATGGGTGGAGGCTATAGCCACAACCACATGTGATGCACCAATTGTCCTTTAATTCCTTAAGAAACACATCTTTACAAGATATGGGGTGCCCAAAGGCCTTGTTAGTGATGGTGGCAGCCACTTTTGCAACAAACAAATGGAGAAACTACTCCATAAATGTGGAGTAATTCACAAAGTGGCCACACCATACCACCCTCAAACTAATGGGCAGGCTGAATTGGCAAATAGGGAGCTAAAGAGAATCTTGGAGAAGACAGTTGGGATCACAAGGAAAGACTCGGCCAGAAAGTTGGATGATGCTTTATGGGCATATAGAATAGCATTCAAAACTCCAATTGGAAAGTCACCCTTTCAGCTAATCTATGGCAAATCCTGTCACTTTCCTGTGGAGCTTGAGCACAAAGCATACTGGGCCACTAAGCTCCTCAATCTTGACTCTCAAGCAGCAGGAGAGAAAAGGTTATTGTAACTTAATGAGTTGGATGAGTTCAGATTGAAAGCCTATGAGAGTGCTAAGATATACAAGGAGAGAGCTAAAAGATGGTATGACAAGAAGATCACAAGAAAAGAGTTTGAGCTAGGGCAACATGTGTTATTATACAACTCTAGGCTCAAGGTTTTTCCTAGAAAACTCAAGTCTAAATAGACCGGCCCTTATCTGGTAACTAAGGTTTTTCCACATGGAAGCCTTGAACTTTTGAATGAAGCCATAAAGGACATAATCACAGCAAATGGCCACAGAGCCAAGCATTATCTGGGAGGATCTTGGAGCAAAGAAGAGTGTTCATGAGCTGAGATAAACAAAGAAGGAAGACGTCAAGCTAATGACGATAAACAAGCGCTTGTTGGGAGGCAACCCAACCAGAGGTAGTTTTCTTTTCCAAGCTATTTCAATAAAAAGGTTAAGTAGATTCATCTGTATTGCAAGAAGCTAAGTTTGGTGTTGCACACCAGAACAATTCAAGGGTAAATGTAGGATGCTAAGTTTGGTATTCCACCAAGAATTTCATTTAAAAACACATTTTAACCCTCTGCATTAATGGTTACTAGCTCCAAACAATCAGGAAAACTACCCAACCATTGTCTGCTTTCTAAGCTTTTAGTTAGCTTCCTGTAGCAAAAGCACAAGGTTTCATGTATATAATTAAATTGCTGCATAAGAGATGATGGCAAAGGGACTAAATTTGGTGTTCACACACCAAAGTAAGTTCAAAAGCCTACAAATGCATGCTAAGCATTTTTTTTCAAGTGCTTGGGGGACAAGCAGCTTCCACTATTATTGTAGAAAACTATTCAACTTATTGGAAGGACTGTACATCATCAGCAAGAAAAGCACAAAATTTAAGAAGGATGATGAAGGACTAAGCAAGAAGATGCCAAAAGGTTGTATTGTTACTCAACTGTTATATCCTGCTGTGATTTAGTTGGAAGTCTAATTGTACCCCTTTCTGATTAGTTTACCCTTGTCTGCATTATGTTAGTTTACTATCCTTTTATCATTCAATTAAGTGATCTAGCCAGAATGTCTGCTTCACTCATCTTGCTTGAATGTATGTCTTGTTTCCCTCTGCATGAAAAAAAGAAAATGTTAAAACAGAAGTGAAATTGTCCAATTTGATAGGAATGATAATAAAGTTCAGTGGTGGTATATATATTTGATTGTTAAAGTAAGCTCACTAATAAAGGATAAAGGTTAGGATGTTCCTTTATAGTATGAACTAGATTGCTGTTTGTGAACTCTTAATGAATAAATATCCTTGGAAAAAGAGAAAAAGTAAAAAGGAAAGGAAGAAAAGCCAAGAATTGGCAACAAAAATGAAAGAAACAAATAATAAGGCTAGACACCAATAGCTTGGACCTTAGGACATATGCTTGTGGTGCTTTTTGTACTAGGATCTGCTTGGACAATTAGGTTATAAGGAGTATTTTAAAACTTGGGTTAATTAATCCGGGATTATCAACCAAAAGTCCATTATCAAGAGCAACCTAGTTACAAGGCATTTAGTAACCCAAAGAGGTGCTGGGCATCAATGTCTTAGGATGAATTATGAGCCAAGTGTCTGTGGTGAAGATGTGTTGACTGAAAAACAAAGCTAAAAAGCTGCTGCAACACATAACGCTTAGCTGTGAAGAAAAGTGTAAGCTTCTCAGCAGAAAAACAAAAGAAAATCAAAACACCAAGGATGGATGAATAACAAGGTTCACAGTAGCAACTTTGGTCATCACTTAAAGGGACATTTCAATCCTGAAATCTAATAAAATTAGAGCTTCAATTACATCTGCATAAAACCCCATGAACCAAATTCAATTACCTACTAATAAGGACATATATGCTTTTCTATTTTCTCTCCTTTCTTCTCATATTTTAGTGCTTGCTTGGGAACAAGCAAGATTTAAGTTTGGCGTTGTGATGACAAGCCATCTTATGCTAGTTTCGCAAGTATTTTTCATTTGTTTTATTAGGTTTTATGCACTTTCTTGCACAATAAGTAAGTGATTGGAGTAGAATTTCATGTTTATTTTGATTCAATCAAACATTATTAATTATGTACAAAATCATGAGATTCATGCAAGAATTAGATGATTATCATAAATCCTATGATTTTGGTGAGACTTTGATGGCATGTTTGATTGATGACAGGAGAAAAGATGATGAAAAGAAAAAGCAAAAAAGAAAAGGACGCGCACGCGTGAGGAGCGTTCATGGCGTGAACGTAGCGTTCAGTTAATGAACGCTACCAAGGGACGCGCACGCGTGAAGATGGCGCGCAAGCATGGCTAAGGCTGAAGACAATGACGATGCGCACGCGTATATGACGCGTACGCATCGATGTGCAAAAATGCAAGGGGACGCATGGGCGCGAAGCACGCGTACGCGTGATGATGCATTCAGCAAGCGAAGACGCGCACGCGCATGGGACGCGTATGTGTGGGTGAATGAAAGCTGCGCTCAATTAGAAAACTCTCCGTTCTCCTGGAAGCTGCAATCAAGTACCATCCTGACCCACTACAACAGAGGCAAAAAAAAGCCCACTCCAAGTACTTGATGACAGAATTGGAAAGTGTATAAATATAGAAGAATTTGATATCATGAGGGAGCTCTCATTTTTTTTCTTCCTTTCTAGAATTTTAGATTTTGAGATCGGATCTGAGTTTTCTTTCTGCAGTTTTTCTTCTTCTGCAATTTCTTCTTTTCTGTTTTGATAAGAGAGCAATTGAGACCTTAGTTTTCTTTCTATTTTTATTCTTCTACAATTTTCCATTTCTGTTTTAGAATTTTAGAGTTGATCTAAGTTTTCTTTATATTTATCTTCTTCTGCAATTTTCCATTTCTATTTTGGTACTAGAATCCTGATTGATCAATTTTTCTGAATTTCTTCATCTTAGAGTTCTATGATTTACTGCAATTCACATTTTCATTTCTGTTTTGATCTTCCAGCACCCAATTCCCTTTCTAATTCATGCAATTTAAGTTTCCTTGTAATTTAGATTCTGCAATTTAAATTTTTTGCACCTTAAGCTTCAGTTATTTATATTTCTTGCAATTTAATTTTCAGCTCTTTTAATTTCTAGCACTTTAAGTTTCTGTAATTTACTTCTTCTGCACATTAAGATTCTGCCAATTTTCATTCTGCACTCTAGTTTACTTGCAATTTATTTTCTGTTAATCAAGTTTCACCCAATTCATCAAATATTCGCTTAACTAAATTCATCACCATACTAAAGTTGCTTAAGCCATCAATTCCTGTGGGATCGACCTCACTTATGTGAGTTTTACTACTTGATGCGACCCAGTACACTTGCCGGTGAGTTTGTGTGGAATCGATTTTCCCTCATCAATGCGTGAGAATCTTTTCCTTATTTTCTTATTATTTAGATATGAATTTATTGAGTTTTATTCAGATTTTAGTGTTTGAAGCCTATTTGGATGCTACTTTGAGATGCATTATAGTTTTATTAATTTCAAGAAAAATATGGGCTAGTTTGGCAGAGTTTGGGCAAAAGAAAAAGGAAGAAAGTAGATGCTGTCAACGATGACCTCCTCGTACTCCAATGAGCATAACTTGAGCTACAGAGGTCCAATTAACGCAGCTTCAACGGCATTAGAAAGCCAACTTCTAGAGCTTTCCAACGATATATAATATTTTATACTTTTCTTCTGGTATCACAGCACTAAACGCCACGACTTGGTGTTTAGCGTCAGGTACCTCGTAACCAACACCCAAGCCACTGCCTTGTGGCGCGCAAAATGCCGATTCTGGCATTTAGCGCCAGTAGCGCAGATCCAACTTTAAGGAAAGGGCTTCATTAGTTACATTTGGGTCACATTTATCTTATTTTATTTCGTTTTAGTTATTTTTATTTCCAAACACAATCTTTTGGGTTTTTGTTGTAATTATTTTATTTTATTTTTAAATCAAATTAGGTTAGATATAAAAGGAAAAAGATTTAGCCCTTTCGGGCTTCTCTCTTCTCTCAGACCTCATTCCGCATTTTTCACACTTCTTGAACCCTAGTTTTCTCTCTAAGTCATGAGCAACTAAACCTCCTTAGTTAAGGTTAGGAGCTTTGTCTATTTCCATGGATTGATACTATTGCCATTCTATTTTAATTAATGTATTGATTTTGCTTCAAGGATTACTTTCGTTCTTCATCTCATGAATTTGAGTGTATCAAAAGATAACTCCCATTCTACATGAATTCTTGTTGATTCTTGGAAAGTTATCTCACTTGAATACTAGCTTGAAAGTAAATTCCTCCTAAACTGCTAATTACTTGGACTTAACGGGATACGTGACATATAATCCTCTTATATTTGGGTAATTAGGATTTTTTGGCTAATAAACTAAAATTGAACCTAACCCTCTAATCCATATTAAGTAACCAAAGAATTGGCAGTTAATTAAGTTAGAAGAGACCAAATCTCTACGGAATTAGGATTTTGTCAATTACAGTTTGTCATGAAATAAATATTTCATGATTAAAATAGTTGGTAAGAAAACTTAATCCGAAAGAATAAATAACTCCGAAACCTTAACTATCATCTCACATACTTTTCACACCAATTTTACTACTTGTGTTCTTACTCTCTGAATTTCTGTTTAACGCTTTTGAACCTCAAAACACCATTTTTCTACTTGCCTGACTAAGTGATTCATTCGACTATTGTTGCTTAATCCATCAATCCTCGTGGGATCGACCTTCACTCACCTGAGGTATTACTTGGTACGACCCGGTGCACTTTCCGATTCAGCTATGGACATTAGAATTTTACACCAAGTTTTTAGTGCCGGTGCTGGGGATTAATTGTGATTGACAACTACTGGTTGTTTGATTTCTTAGATTAGGCATTTTTGCTTTAATTTTATTTAATTTTTTTCTTTAAATTTTCAAAAAATTTAGTTTTTTTCATTTAAAATTTTTATTGTAATTTCTGAAATTAAGTTTGGTGTCCCTGTAGTTGTTTCATTTCTTTTGGTTATTTTACCTGTAAAGTTCAAATTTTGTATTTCATTTTTGCTTATTAGTTGTTTGAATTCTCTGTTTATATTATTTAGTTATTTCATTTTATTTCTTTTACACAAGTTACCTCACGAAAAATTCTTTGCACTCTGACATAGAGATTTTCACCTTTTCTTTGTTTTCTGTTGTTTATGAGTAGGAACAGGAACAAAGAACCTCTTCAATCTAGACTTTGATCCTGAGATTGAGAGGAGCTTGAGAAGGCATTTACAACAAGCTAGAGTTTATAAAGCCGCTGAGAATCTCAGGGATAATTTTGAGAAAGAAGCTAAAGAGTCCACTATGGAGCTCAACGACCAAAACAATGTGGTTAATGCCAATGTTGTTAATCCTCCTAATATGCCTGCACAACCTAGGAGAACACTTGGCTCATACATTGCTCCTAGCCCAGATTTATATGGGAATAGCATTGTTGTACCCCCTATTGCTGCTAACAACTTTGAGCTGAAGCCTTAGTTGATTTCTCTGGTGCAACAAAATTGCCAGTTTCACAGACTCTCGCAAGAAGACCCAAACCTATTTATTTCTAATTTCCTGCAGATTTGTGATACTGTGAAGATTAATGGAGTCCATCCTGATGTTTACAAGCTACTTCTCTTCCCATTTGCTGTGAGGAATAGAGCTAAGCAGTGGCTTGACACTTAGCCCAAGGAGTGCTTGGATGCTTGTGATAAGGTGGTTAACAGGTTTCTGACCAAGTTCTTTCTATCTCAAAAGCTGATTAAACTGAGGATGGATGTTCATACCTTCAGGCAGAGAGGTGGCGAGTCTCTCTATGAAGCCTAAGAGAGGTATAAGTTGATGCTCAAGAAGTGCCCTCCTGATATATTCTCGGATTGAATTCAGCTGCAGATCTTTTATGATGGGGTTTCTGAGACTGCCAGAATGTCTCTGGATAATTCTGCAGGTGGGTCACTCCACATGAAAAAACCCCTGATGAGGCCATGCAGTTAATTGAGATGGTTTCCAACAACCAATATTTGTACTCTTCTGAGAGGATCACAATGAAGAAGGGAGTCACGGAGTTGGATGCTTTTGATGCTATTCTTGCCCAGAACAAGGCTATGTCTCACCAAATCAATGCTATTACACAAGATTTGAGTGGAATGCAAGTCTCAGCCATTAATGCTCAAGACACTTCCTATGACATGAGTGGTGGCTTCCCTCAAGGTGAGAATTATGAGCATGGCCAGTTTATTCCTGAACAGGTTAATTACATGGAAAATTCCTCCAAAAATCCCAACAATGACCCCTATTCCAAGACATTTAATCAAGGGTGGAGGAATTACCCTAACTTTGGATGGAGAGACTAATCTTAGAGGCAACCGAACTTCAACAATAATTTCCAGGACAATTTCAATCAGAACAATTCCAACAACTATCAGTTTCAACCCTCTCAGCCGCAACAAGCACCCTCTCAGCCTCAGAAATCTTCTGACTTGGAGTCCATAGTTGTGAAACTATCCAAGAATACTCTTAGCTTCATGTAGGAAACCAGAGTTTCACTAAGGAACTTGGAGGTGCAGATGGGTCAAATAGCCACAAAAGTCGCTTAAATTGATCAAAGGTCCACTATTTCTAGTAACACAATTCTAAATCCAAGGGAGGAGTGCAAGGCCATTACCTTGATAAGTGAACAAGTGGCAAGTGCAGAGGCATAAGTTACTGAGAAGCTAGTGGAATAAGAAGCTCCAGAGGAGGTGCAGAGTAAAGAGGAGCACGCCCCTTCTAGACACCCAGACAACCCCTTTCGGTTGATCTTGAGAAGTATCCAACGTTGGCTAAGGCACCAGAGTACAAGCCAAAGATGCCACATCCTCAGAGGTTTCAAAAGAAGACTAAGGACAAGCTGTTTTCAAAGTTCTTGGAAGTCTTTAGAAAATTGCAAATTAGGGATGGCAAAAATCCCCAACAGGGCAGGTACCCGCGGGGATTTACCTGCCGGGGGGGCAGGTACAGGGGTAATTTCTACCCGCGGGGAGGGGGACAGGGCCCTGTATAATAAACGGGGCGGGAGTAGAGGTCCCCGCCCCATGGAGACCCGTTAAATCCCCGTTTATATGAAAAGACGAAAATACCCTTGATATATATATATATATATATAATCCATTGTTGGATAACCCTAGCCGTCACATACTCACACATGCTTCACTCAGTTCACTGCTTCAGAGACAGAGACGAGTCGTCTCCTCTCCTCTTCACTCCTCCTCAAAGGTGAAACCATCAATCTCGTCTCGGCTCCTCTCCTTCTCGAACATCGCCGACTGCCGACCGCTGACCGTCGCATCCCACTCTCTGGGTCCTTCAGCACCGCAGTCTTGTCTCCTCTCCTCTCCACTCCTCTTCGAAGTTCAAACCCTCAGCCCCTCCAGTCTCCTTCTTAAACACTGCTGACCACCGCCTCCTACCCTATGGGTTCCTCAACGCTGCCTTCCAACCCCTGAGTGGCTCGGTCGCTCACTGCATGTCTTGATCTCACTGTCGTGGCCATGTCGTCTTCTCCTTGTCGCGGCAGACTCGTCGCCGGTCGTCGTCTTCTCCTCTTTGCCGTTTGTCTGCCAAATTGCTGGTCTGCCCCTTTTCTCCGTCAGGTAAGTCAGTCTTGTGGTTTCTGAATTAGGGTAATTAGGTTCTGAGTTTTGAATTTTCTGATCTTGATTTCTAATTAGGGTTGATTTGATTCTGAATTTTTGATTTAGGGTAATTAGGTTCTGAGTTCTGAATTTTCTGATTCTGATTTCTATTTAGGGTTGATTTGATTCTAAAAATCTGAATTAGGGTAATTAGGTTCTGAGTTTTGAATTTTCTAATTCTGAATTCTATTTAGGGTTGATTTGATTCTGAATTTTTGAATTAGGATAATTAGGTTCTGAGTTCTGAATTTTTTGATTCTGATTATGATTTCTAATTAGGAATGATTTAATTCTGAATTTCTGAATTAGGGTAATTAGGTTCTGAGTTTTGAATTTTCTAATTCTGATTTCTAATTAGGGTAATTAGGTTCTAATTTCTGAGTTAGGTACTTAGGTTAATGAGATTTTGATTCTGAATTTTTTTTTATTTATAATTTATATTTTTGAGTTAGGTTAATAGATTCTGATTCTGAATTTTTATTTTTAATTTATAATTTATATTTCTGAGTTAGGCTAATGAGATTCTGATTCTGAATTTTTGATTCATGATTTATATTTTGGATTAATGTGATTTTGATTCATGATTTATATTTTATAATTTGTAGAATGTCTTCTTCGGATGCATTGAGTAATACTCTTGAGAAGAGTACTCCATCGGAAGAACTTATAGGCACTAATATTCAAACTACACAAGAGGCTCCTCAATCTCAACCTCAAGAACTCCAACAGATACTGCAACTACTAATGAAGGAACAGCAAACTCTACAAGTGGTGTTCGAAAAAGAAAGTTAACCTCCGAAGTGTGCAATCACTTTAAGATTATGGAAATCAAGGGAAAATTAAAGGCTGAATGTAATTATTACAAATCGAAGCTACTTGGTGACCCAAAACAAGGCACTTCGCACTTACGTAATCACTTCAAAAGCTGCAAGCTCCGTACCACTAGAGATATAAGACAATGTATGATGAAGAAAACTCCAACAACTAGTGGAAATATAGTTGTGTTTGGTGCATATACCTTCGACCAAGAAAATGCAAGGAAAGAGTTATCAGGTATAGTTTGTCTTCACGAGTATCCTATCTATTGTGGACCACATTGGGTTTCAACGATTTTGCATTGCTTTTCAACCTCTCTTCAAGGTGATTACTCGCAACACTTTAAAGAGTGACATCTTGAAACTCTACAATGATGAGAGATCGAAGACAATAAATGTCCTTGAGCGTAATAAAAGTCGATTTGCAATTACGACTGATATGTGGACAGCAAGCAACCAAAACAAAGGTTATATGGCTATCACGGCTCATTACATTGATGATTCTTGAAAATTGCAAAGCTGTCTTGTGAGGTAATAATATTATCATTATAGGTTCTTGCGAATGTTTATATAATTGCAAAGCTGTCTTGTTTATACAATTGCGATATGTTCTTGTGTGAAATGTTTATAATTGTACCAAATTATCATTACAGGTTTATATATGTGCCGGCTCCCCACATGGCCGAGGTACTTTCAGAGGTGATTTTGGATTGTTTGATGGATTGGAATCTTGATAGGAAGGTATTGACAGAGGAAAAATGTCGATAAAGATTTTTACAAAAATATCACATTGTAAGTATAGTTCTAAACCGACAGTTAAACCTCAATCAACGTTTAATTATATTGTCACAAGAACAAACCCCAATGAAAATAAACCGAAGTATTCAAACCTCGGGTCGTCTCTCAAGAAATTGTAGGAAAGTGTTTATTATTGGTTATGATGTTCTTCTTTTTAGGGTTTTGAAATAGAAGACAAGAAATGTAAATAACGAGAAAATTAACTAATAACTAAGAAAGCTCTTAACAAGGAAAGAGAATTAGAAGTCCTATCCTCATTATCGTCATCAATTGTGATGGTAAATGTAAATTGCCTTCACTTAGTTAACCTCTAACCAATGAAGGAAAGTCAAGTGCAAACAATCAATTTGAGTTCACAAGTCCTAGTCAACTCATAGGGAAAAACTAGATTTAGTAAAGTTCAAGCTAACCGGCAATCTTCAATTACCAATCAATAAAAGAATTTTGATAACTCAAGAGTCTCTAATTAATCAATCCAAGTCAAGAACATAAAAATCTATTTTAAAATCCAACCAAGCATTTTATCAAATACTTGGAAGGCACAAAATAAAAACATAGAAAATTAATAAGAGAATGTAAAATCTAAGGCTAAAAAATGCAAGGAATCAATAACCAACAATTAAAGAAAAAAGCCATAAGCATGAAATACTTCAAATTACATTAAAAGAAAATTGAATCTAATAAGAAGAGTTCATAAACTAAATTGGAAAAATAAAAAAATCAACAAGAGAAGATAAACTAAGATACTAGAACAATAAAAGGTAGAAAAAACTAAATTAAAGCAAGATAAAATTCTGAAGCTAAGAAGAAATAAGCATAAAAACCCTAAAACCTAGAGAGATGAGAGAGCCTCTCTATCTAGAATTCTACATTTAAAACCTCATGTGTGAATGAATGATTGAATCCCCCCTTCCAGCTCCACTCTGCAGCCTTTTGTCTTCATTTTTGGGCCTGAAACTGGGTCAAAAGCAGCCCAAAAATCGCCCGCAGTATTTTCAGTTAATTGCAGCATGTGACGTTCGTCACACGTACCTCGGCACTGGCCACGCGTAGGCTTCAGCCATGCGTGCGCGTCATTTGGACATTGGCTCAGCCACGCGTACGCGTCAGCCATGCGTGCGCGTGGACACCAACTCCTCAAAACTTCAATTTTTTGTGTTCCTTCCACTTTTGCATGCTTCCTTTCCATCCTCTAAGCCATTCTTGCCCTATAAACCCTGAAAACACTTAACACACGAATCACGACATCGAATGATAATAAAAGACGATTAAAAATTAGTAATTTTAAGGCTTAGGAAGCATGTTTTTAATCATAGCACAAAATTAGGAAGGAAACTTAAAAACATGCAATTTACATGAATAAGTGTGAGAATAGTTGACAAAATCCACTCAATTTAGTACAAAATAAACCATAAAATAGTGGCTCATTAGGTATCCACTTTGACTATTGATAATTGTAGTACTAATGACGTTATGATTGAGAATATTTTGACTAAAATGTCACATAGAAACTTTATCTTGGGTGGTAAATTATTTCACATGCGATGTTGTGCGCATATATTAAATTTGATTGTCAAGGATGGGTTACAACTTATTTCACATGCTATTGAAAGGGTGAGGAATAGTGTTCATTATTGGACTGCAACACCTAAAAGAGAAGAAAAATTTAAGGAAATATGTGCGCAACTTAAACTACCCTATACAAAAAATCTTTATCTTGATTGTAAAATTAGGTGGAATTCAACATTTTTTATGCTTGAAGTTGCAATTATGTATAGAGATGTGTTTGAAAGATTGTCATTGCGTGAGAGTCAATATAAATCTTTGCCAGGTGAGAAGGATTGGGATATGGCGGATGAGATTTTCCAAAGATTGAGGGTGTTTTTCAATGTGACTGAATTGTTTTCTGGAACAACTTATCCTACATCAAATCTTTATTTTCCTAAGGTTTGTGTGATTAAGTTAGCTTTGATGAGTGGAAAAATTATGGAAATGAGATAATTGAAATGATGGCTACTAGTATGATAACTAAGTTTGAAAAGTATTGGGGTGTGATTAATACAGTTATGGCTATTGGGACTCTTTTGGATCCTAGGTACATGATGTATTTATTGAATTTCTTTTTTCGTAAAATATATGGTGAGAGGGAGGCATGTGTTGTAATTGGTCAAGTAAAAAGGGTAGTGCAAGATTTAGTTTTAGAATATACAACAAAGGGAAGAGAGAGAGACCAATCTGCTCAATTAGATATGCCGCCACCACCATTAATTCCTTCAAGTTCAAAGGGGAGGAAGTTCAGTCATGAAGATTGGCAAGCTGATTTTGCTGCGCATGTAAGTGAGGAATCCGCATTTATTGATACAAAGAGTGAGTTGGATTATTATCTTGAAGAGAGACCAGTACCACAAACTGAACATGATTTTGATATCTTAAACTAGTGGAAGTCAAATGGAGCAAAGTTTCCTACTTTGCAAGCTATTGCTAGGGATTTTTTGGTGATTCCTATCTCTACCGTTGCATCTGAATCTTCATTTAGTACGGGTGGTTGATTTGTTACACCACATCGTAGTAGGTTGGGCCCGGGCACATTAGAAGCTCTAATGTGTAATCAAGATTGGCTTTGGAATGAACTTGGCACCACAACTAACATAGGATTTGAGTGCTACACAATTCATAACATTGAAGGAGATGTTGACGTAAGTAAACTATTAAATTACATATAACACACCATGTTTTTATATTATTAACTTATTGAGTTATTATATGATTTTAACTTTAAATTATTTTCTTGTCGATGTAGGATTCAAGTAAGTCGGAATCTACCATCACTATCATTACGGGATGAAAGGAAGATTGAGATGGTGGAATTATGTTTTTATGATGTGATGAACTTTGTTTGGTTGTTTACGAATATGGTTGGTTGTTTATGTAATATTTGGTTGTTTATGGATATGTTTGGATGTTTATGTTTGTTGTTATTGCTATTTAAGTCTTTAAAGACTATGGACATTACGTTTGTAATGACAATAAAGGATTATTTTTAATTTTCTCTAATTTTTTTCATTTTTTTCAATTTTTATTAATTTTTAAAAAAATCCGCGGAGACCCAAGTCCTTGGCGGATACACGGTCCCCGTTACCCATCGTGGGAATGGGGACAAATATTGGGGGCGGGAGGCGGGAGGCGGGGGGCGGGGGCATGTCCCCGCCCCCATGGGGACCCGTTGCCATCCCTATTGCAAACAATATTCCTTTTGCTGATGTTTTGGAGCAAATGCCTCTCTATGTCAAGTTTATGAAGTAATTACTTTCCAAGAAGAGGCCTTTAAAGGGAGATGAGACATTGGTCTTGACCAAGGAATGTAGTGCCATAATTCAGAGTAATTTACCAAGGAAGATGCCTGATCCAGGGATCTTTCAAATACCATGTACCATTGGAAACACAACCTTTGAGAAAGCCTTATATGATCTGGGAGCAAGCATAAATTTAATGCCCTTGTTTGTGATGAAGAAGCAACAAATCAAAGAGGAACAACCAACAAGGATACAAATGGCAAATAAATCCTTGAAGCATGCACATGGAATAGTGGAGAATATCTTGGTCAAAGTGGGTAAGTTTTTTCTCCCAACAGATTTTGTAATTCTTGACATGGGGGAAGATGAAAATGCCTCCACAATCCTAGGAAGACCATTCCTAGCCACTGGGAGAGCTCTTATTGATGTGGAAGAAGGTGAATTAGTGCTGAGAGTGCATGAGGAGCAGTTGATCTTCAAGGTTTTTAAACCCATACATCACACAGGTGAAGAAGGCAATTGCATGAAGAATGAGTTCACTGATTCAAGTCTCCAAGAACTCTTTAATAAGGTAAAACAGAGTTTGCAGCTCAAGCCTCCTTTGGTGGGCATCAATAAAATTTTTCCTGACATCAAACCTAAGTTTGGTGTTAGGTGTGCATCAACCACCAAGGAGAAAGTTCCCAAGAAAAAAGTACCCAAGGGATGGAGAAACAAGAAGATCCCTACTGAAGATTTCTCACCGGGAATGAAAGTAGTGTTGACTCAAAATCCAGTGTTTCTTTATATAGTTCTCTCTCTTGAGCATATTGAGTTAATACATGAAAATACAGTGAAAAGATTCAAAGTGAGAGGGGATGATTTGAAGCACCATGATCAACCTCCACCTTATCAACAATCAACTGTCAAGCTATTGACGTGAAAGAAGCGCTTGTTGGAAGACAACCTAACCCTAAGTATCCTTTGATTTTGTGTTCATTTTTATTTTCATCTATTTATGATTTTCATTTATAGTTTTCCTTGGTTTATTTATGTTTGTGGTTATGCAAAGTGCTTAGAATAGGAACAGGAAAAATCTGAAGGAAGAACAGATGAAGAGGATTTAATTCAGGTGCTCTGGCACTAAATGCCAAACTGGGCATTCAGCGCCAAAAATGGCATAAATTCCAAGGGATCTCTCTATTTGGGTGCCACTAAACGCCAGGCTCGGCGTTTAGCGCCAAAAATGGCATAAAAGATGAAGTGATTCTGTTTGCTTGGCGCCAAACACCAAGAGCGGCATTTAGCACCAAAGATGGCACAATTTGTGAAAGCTTTCTGTTTGGTCAGTGCTAAATGCAGACCTGGGCGTTTAGCGCCAGCCCTCGTCCCTTCAAAAAAAATTACTTCTTCTTGCCCTTATATCACTTCCTTCTTTCTTTTGCAATATTTTTTTGTTTTTACTTATCTGTGCGCTTTTTATGTTCCTCCCCATTTTTAGTTTTTCTTTGCTTAGGGACAAGCAAACTTTTAAGCTTGGTGTTGCAGAGCGAGCTCTCTATTTATATTATCATCAATGGCATCAAAGGGAGGTGAATCATCTTCACGGAGGAGGACAGCCTGAGAAGTAAGATGGCCACCAAAATAACTGAGATGGTTGAGTTCTTTTTCGTTTTTACCCCCTTCTTGTTCTTATGTTATTATTTCCTGTGTTCTGTTGCTTATTTTCTGTCCTTTGCATGATTTTCAATATTTTTTGTCTTTTAGATTTAGTCAGATTATTTAGTTGTTTTTATTTCTATTTTAAAAAAAGGATAGAAAAAGTAGTATAATGCCTGAGAATTGAGTTTATATATTCTGAGTTGTCTTATTTATCTTAATGTGGTGGTATTTATCTGTGGCTGTGAATGCATGAAAAGAATAGTGCATATTTGATCTTGAAGTTAAGAGTGTTGATTCTTGAGGTAACGAAATTTAGAGAAGTATTATGGATTCTCTAAATTAAACAAGAAATTAATTCTTGAAGCAAAATAGACAACAGAAAGAACAAAAAGAAGATAAAAAAAAGCAAGGTCCAAGGCTCTGAGCATCAATGGCTAAGAAGTTCAAATGCAATTAAAATCTCAAAGAGTTGTTTTCCTAGCCATATGCTTGTAGTGTGAATGTGCCAAGGAATTCTTGAGACAAAGCACTAAGATTCGAGACCAAGTGAAAATAAAGAGTATGCCAAAGGCTCTAAGCACCACTGACTGAAAAATAAAATTAGAACTCAAAGAGTTCCCTAGTTAAGTGCTTGTAGTGTTTTTGTGTCAAGTTAAACTTAACACAAAATATTTAAAAGTCATGGCTAGACTCAAGGTGCAAAGCACCAAAGAAAAGATAAGAAAAAGTTGTGTTCAAGGATTAATCAAAGGTTAAAAAGGAAAAGAATCCATAATATTATTCGAGTTATAATTCTTAAGGGAATTGACATCTTCTGAGCTTCAAAAGATAGTGAGGTGCCAAAACTATTCAGGATCACGGAGTCATCAACCCCACTCAGTGAATGGACAGGAGCTTAACTGAAAACTCAATTCTTGGGCAATTTCACTTCTCGGTTCTATACTGTTTTTAGTTGCTTGAGGACAAGAAATAATTCAAGTTTGGTGTTGTGATGCGTGAGCGTCTTTTCCTTATTTTCTTATTATTTTAGATATGAATTTATTGAGTTTTATTTAGATTTTAGTGTTTGAAACCTATTTAGATGCTACCTTGAGGTGCATTGTGGTTTTATTAATTTTAGAAAAAATTCGGGCGAGTTTGGCAGAGTTCAGGCAAAAGAAAAAGGGAAAAAGTAGATGCTGTCAACCCTCACCTCCTTGCACTCCAACGAGCATAACTTGAGTTACATAGGTCCAATTAATACAGCTTTAGTGGCATTAGAAATCCAACTTCTAGAGCTTTTCAACAATATATAATAGTCTATACTTTTCTTCTGGCATCACGGCGGTAAATGCCATGAATCAGCATTTAGCGCCAGTTACCTCGTAACCAGCGCCCAAGCCACTGCATCGTGGGGCGCTAAACACTGAGCCTGGTGTTTAGTGCCAGGAAGATAGAAACGAGTAAAAGCTTTCTATCTCGAAGGGTGCTAAACGTCGATTCTGGCATTTAGTGCCAGTAGCACGGATCCAAGTTTAAGGAAAGGGCTTCATTAGTTAGATTTAGGTCACATTTATCTAATTTTATTTCGTTTTAGTTATTTTTATTCCCAAACACAATCTTTTGGGCTTTAGTCGTAATTATTCTATTTTACTTTCAAATCAAATTAGGTTAGATATAAAAGCGAAAAGATTTATCCCTTTCGGGCTTCTCTCTTCTCTCAGACCTCATTCTACATCTTTCACACTTCTTGAACCCTAGTTTTCTCTCTAAGTCATGAGCAACTAAACCTCCTTGGTTAAGGTTAGGAGCTCTATTTATTTCCATGGATGGATACTATTGCCACTCTATTTTAATTAATGTATTCATTTAATTTCAAGGATTACTTTCGTTCTTCATCTCATGAATCTGAATGTATTGAAAAATAACTCCCATTCTACACGAATTCTTGTTGATTCTTGGAAAAAGTTATCTCACTTGAATACTAGCTTGAAAGTAAATTCCTCCTAAACTGCTAATTACGTGACATATAATCCTCTTATATTTGGATAATTAGGGTTTTTATGGCTAATAAACTAGAATTGGACCTAACTCTCTAATCTATATTAAGTGACCAAGGAATTGGCGGTTAATTAGGTTAGAGAAGACTAAATCACTAAGGAATTAGGGTTTAGCCAATTACATTTTTCCATAGAATAAATCTTGCATGATTAAAATAGTTGGTAAGAAAACTTAATCCGTAAGAATAAATAACTCCGAAACCTTAACTATCTTTTCATATACTTTTCATACCAATTTGACTACTTGCGTTCTTACTCTCTGAATTTTAGTTTAATTCTTTTGAACCTCAAAACACCATTTTTTTTGCTTGCCTGACTAAGTGATTCATTCGACTATTGTTGCTTAATCCTTCAATCCTCGTGGGATCGACCCTCACTCACCTGAGGTATTACTTGGTACGACCCGGTGCACTTGCCGATTCAGTTGTGGACATTAGAACTCCACACGGTTAACCTTGGATAGAAACACAACATCTACGGAGTAAGTGGGACTAAGCCACATCCCCTTGTTATTACCCACTTAACCCAGAACAAGCGGAATAAACCACTACTGCTGCTACTACCCAAGCGGGTGTTCACGAACTCAACCCAGAGCTAGCAGAATAAATCACTACTACTACTTCCCATGCGTCATAATTACTGACTCAGAGCAAGTAGGATAAACCACTTCTACTGCTACTGTCCAGTTATCTCATTCAAAAATTCATTCTCAATATCATTTCAATTCATTTAAAAATCATAATTAAAATTGATTCTCATCATCATCATCAATCATATCTTAATCAAACTCATTCATCATCATCTCATAATATCATAATCATTCTCATCATGTCTCATTCATCATTTATAATATCTCATCAAGTAAGTCATTCACTTCTCAAATCTCTTTTGATACCAAAACTAGCTCCATCAACATCCTTACCCCTATTCTATAGCCTAAAACCTACTATTAGACCTTAAACAGAGTTTTTAGAGTTTTGAAAAAGCTGGAGTAATGGTCGATAGTTTAAAAATTATGAATTCTCAACAAAATGGTGGTTTTGGAGGGTTACAAGCTTGTCGAGAAGGTCAAACAGTTAAAACAAAATTTTAGTGTAAAACGGGACATCGTGCGTACACATGGTACTGTGCGTACGCACGCACTAGAAGAACTTTCCTTTGTGTGCATACAATAGTATGTGCGTGCGCACAATACTATGCGTACACATGCACACCAGAAATCTTGATTTTCTGCAAAATTATGTTTTTAAACCCAAACTTCAAACGCACATAACTTTTTTGTTGAAAATAATTTTTCGTCCGTTCTTTGAACGTTACAAACCTCACGGACCCAATTTCCTTTTAAATAAGTTTCACAAAATTTGGGAGTATGAAAGCCAAATTATGGTCCGCGAAAGTTGGTCAAAAATTAAGTTTTTACCAAAAACTCAAAACCTCAAGTTTTCTAAACTTTTTAATTCAAAATTAACCAAAACCATCTCAAGCATACTCATAATTCACCAAACACTAACTCACTAGTTCTTAATCATTTTGTTACCCAAAGATACCAATACTTCATTGTCAACTCAACTTCAATCACATATATGCATATATACAACAATTGCATCAAATTCAACCACTTCACTATCAAATTCAGCATCATACTCATTTCACACGTACACATACATTAATTCCATTTTTTCAAACACTTGCATTAACTATACCAGTCAATATTCACATCCAAACCATTTAATTATTCAGCATTTCCAAACATGATTTTTGGTGCACGAAATTGTGATCATCAACAATGGCGCCAAAGACTTGGAGCTCTCAAACGTGAATCACACTTTGTCACAATTCTGCACAACTAACCAGCAAGTGCACTGGGTCGTCCAAGTAATACCTTACGTGAGTAAGGGTCGATCCCACGGAGACTGTCGGCTTGAAGCAAGATATGGTCATCTTGTAAATCTCAGTCAGGCAGATTCAAATGGTTATGGAGGATTGATAATTAAAGATAAATAAAACATAAAATAAAGATAGAGATAGAGATACTTATGTAATTCATTGGTAGGAATTTCAGATAAGCGTATGAAGATACTTTGTTCCTCCTGAACCTCTGCTTTCCTATTGCCTTCTTCCAATCATTCATACTCCTTTCCATGGCAAGCTTTATGTTGGGCATCACCGTTGTCAATGGATACTTCCCGTCCTCTCAGTGAAAATGTTCTACGCATGCTGTCACCGCACGGCTAATCATCTGTCGGTTCTCGATCATGTTGGAATAGGATCCATTGATCCTTTTGCGTCTGTCACACGCCCAACACTCGCGAGTTTGAAGCTCATCACAGTCATCCATTCCTAGATCCTACTCAGAATACCACAGACAAGGTTTAGACGTTTCGGATCTCAGGAATGGCCACCAATAATTCTAGCCTATACCACGAAGGTTCTAATCTTAGATTCGAAACCCAAGAGATACACATTCAAGCTTGTTTGCATGTAGAACGGAAGTGGTTGTCATGCACGCGTTCATAGGTGAGAATGGTGATGAGTGTCACATAATCATCACATTCATCATGTTCTTGAGTGCGAATGAATATCTTAGAGAAGAAGTAGGCGTGAATTGAATAGAAAAACAGTAGTACTTTGCATTAATTCATGAAGAATAGCAGAGCTCCACACCTTAATCTATGGTGTGTAGAAAATCCACCGTTGAAAATACAAAAGTGATAATGGTGGTCATTGGCTTCGGCCCTAGAGAGGGAACCCGAAGAACCAAGATGAAAATACAATAGTAAAAGGTCCTATTTATAGAGAACTTGTAGTCTAGGGTTTACAGAAATAAGTAATTAATGCAGAAATCTTCTTCCGGGCCCACTTGGTGTGTGCTTGGGCTGAGCATTGAAGCTTTCACATGTAGAGACTTTTCTTGGAGTTAAACACCAGCTTTTGTGCCAGTTTGGGCGTTTAACTCCAGCTTTTGTGCCATTTCTGGCGTTTTGACGCCAGAATTCTTAAGCTGACTTGGAACGCCGGTTTGGGCCATCAAATATTGATCAAAGTATGGACTATTATATATTGCTGGAAAGCCCAGAATGTCTACTTTCCAATGCAATTGAGAGCGCGCCAATTGGGCTTCTGTAGCTCCAGAAAATCCACTTCGAGTGCAGGGAGGTCAGAATCCAACAGCATCTGCAGTCCTTTTTCAGCCTCTGAATCAGATTTTTGCTCAGGTCCCTAAATTTCAGCCAGAAAATACCTGAAATCACAAAAAAACACACAAACTCATAGTAAAGTCCATAAATGTAATTTTTAAATAAAAACTAATAAAAACATAATAAAAACTAACTAAAACATACTAAAAACATACTAAAAACAATGCCAAAAAGCGTATAAATTATCCGCTCATCAATTTTCCAACAAACTCAACATATAGCACCACTAATCAGAAAACATCAACAATTCACAATTGAACTTATCCTACAGACAATTAGCCTAAGTTTTCACACCACATTATACATTAACTATGAGAAACCAAAACCATACCTTGGTTGATTTCTCCCCAAGCCACAAATGCCATAAATTCTCTTCTCCACAAGCTTCAAAGTCTCCAAATGTCAATTTAACAAGCTCAACCACCAAAATTTTGTTCCAAAACATCAATTGGACTCTAATTTACATGAACTCAATCTAATTTCATACAATTCTTTGAAAATCACTACTAGGGCTTACTAATGTCAATAATTCACAAGGGTTAGGCTTTCTTTACCTTATCCACTGATGATTGGGGTAAAACCCAATAATTATCCAATGCTAAAGTACCTATAAACCATCAAAATTATAAAATCTCTCAATATTAAAATCCAAATTCGTGAAAATGCAAAAAACGGAGAACTGAGCATGAATTTTGAGATTTCTTAGCAAATTAATCAGATAGAATTGAAGAAGACTCTAAGACGAACGTGTGGTCATAAACGGCTCGTCAATCGAAGTATCGGATTGAAAGTTATGAAAGATTGAAATTGGAGGTGATTTGGGGTTTAGGGTTCCTTCACCAATTCTCTCTTCTCAGCGTGTTCCAATACGGACCCAGTTCAACCGGTCGGCTCGTTGGCCCAATTTTGGGCTAAAATCTTTAAAATTAGTGTTAAAATTTGTATTTTAATTATTTTTACTTCCTCAAACTATGAAATTTAATTTCTTATTTTTTTTGAATAATAATTAATTTATTAGTTAATTATTTATTAATTACCCACGGTTTACAATGGTCCCCCTACTAAGGCGGCGTAGTAGGTGCTGACGTTGGTGCCCAACTAGCAGTGTTGCTGCTGGAACCTGGCTCCAATGCACATCTGTCAGTTATACTCCTTCATCTGCTCTCGCAATCGATTGAGCTGCTCCAGCTTCTCCGTCAGATCCGAGCTTATGGCAACGACTCCTCCCACGAGTGCAAGAAGGTCGTTGTACCTCTGCTCAGACTGCTCCGCTTGCTAGTGAAGCTCCTGTGTCATCTTTTGCACCTCCTCTCTCAAATCGACAACTTCTTAGGGATCGGCAGGGATAGTGGCAGAGGCAGAGACAGAGGAAGTCACCAACGTGTAGGAGCAAAGGCCACTGGCAAAGAATGACCTCAACCCAAAGCGGCGATTCTTGTGGGGCTCAGAGGCGGTCTCGTACAAAATCCAATTAGGATCTACCATTGAGATCTCGGAGCCATCTTCATCGTTCTCACTAGGCGGCTGAGATTGCTGGGTCATGACCTTCAACCTCTGTGTGTAATCTCCTGTGTCACGCACGTCGTGATTAGGATAATAGTTAAATAATTACCTTTAAACTAAATAAATTTGAAACTTATTTGAAACTTATGATTAATTTAAACTTACATAATGGGATGCTGACCGCTCGTCAGCAAATCTCTCCTTGTTGGCCTTCAAAATATGAGTATATTTGAAGGTCTCCGCCAGTGTCACCTCACGGTCCAACGACTTAGACTATAAATAAATATATCAACTAATAAAATAAATGAACAAATTAAACAACTAATTCAAGTAACTACTAAAACATTAAACAATGACAAAATTCTTACCAGTCTGCTCTTCGTCTTCATGAAGGTCGCCAACTTACCCGTATACTTTGACGACCTGGGGGAAGCCTGTTACCAACGTTCATCAGACGACGATGCTTGAACCCCTCATCATGAGTAAAATAGGCCTCAAGTTCCATCTTGATTTCTGGATGGATCCACGATGTTAGGTGGTCATGCCCATTACGAATGTTGCTCATCATCTGCTAAAATGTTTAGTTGCTCAGTGTTCGTAGATCTTCCTTATCAAGAGATTATGCTCTACATCCCATATGAATTTCAACTTCACAAAGTGATTCACAAACATTAGTCAGTCAAAAAAAATACAATTCAAACACAGTTAATTAATTCAACATTATTGGGTTCTTACTTCCCACTTCTGAAACCATCAATCTCTGGTTTCAACCAGAATCTGCATGTAGGTCGGCCATGGGTGGTCGTACATCGACTTAATGATGTTGAAGATCTCCTGTGTTCAAGCTTTGGGGTTTGGTGCAAACCTAGCAGAGAAAAAATCGAACATTAACAAACACATAGAAACGCATAAACTTGAGATTAACAAACCTAAGATAAAAAAAAAATTGTACGTACTCATGCCTGCATGCCATCGAGCTAAATTCTCAGCCGGATGACGGGTGGTGGTGGAGGGGCATCCTGCTGGGGGGCACTGGAGGAATCATCCACCGCAGATTTTGTCATCGCTGGATCTGCAGGAAGCGTAGCAGAATAAGGCACATAGTTTGAGTTTGGGACCATGATAAATTGTTTGTCCACTGGACCAGCCTGTGACGTCATAGGGGTCAACGGAGTAGTCGGGGTAGAGGGCGATGACTGGGCAGTCCTTGGAGATTTGGTGGAAGCCCACCCTCTACCACGACCATGTGATCCACTCGACCTACATTTGCTACCTGTCGTTATGTTTGCATAATGAATATATTACTAACACTAATCAAATACAATTTTTTTTGGTTTCCCACGGTATTCCTTAGCCCGACAGGCCAAGAACTAATACATCGCGGTATTAAGCTCCATTTAAGGTTTGTCCTGGCCAATGGATTGCTGCATGCACAAGGCGGGATTCGAAAATACAATTAAATTCACCAACTCTAAATATATTAATACACTAAATACAATAAACATATTAATAACATAACAAACACCAATAAATAATAACATAAGAAGAAACTCAAGAAATAACAAATAATTATAATAAATATGAGAAAATGTATGAATAACAAATAATTTTAACAAATAACCCAAAACACTTAAAATAAGAATTTTAAAGAGGAACCAATTCATGTCACAATTAACACAAATATCTATCAACCCTAAACATAATTCTAAGACTTTTGAAAACATAATTTTAATTTTTCAATTTCACTCAAAATCTTATAAAAATTTCGACAAAGTCTCCCCTGAAATTCGGATTTCTCTACTCCTCAAGGGTTTCGTCCAAACCAAATATCCATTCAAACCAACATACAAGGGTTGAAATCCTAATTCACCCACCAAAAGACTTCAATCATTTTTACTAATCAACTCAAATGCACAGTACATTTAATAGATATTCAAAGCAATCTAACTTTGTAAAATAAACAAACACTAAATCATATAATTATTTTAATTTCTTCATAATCAAACCAATTTTAATAACCAGAATAATCAACACAAATCTAACATAATCAACACAAATCGTATTTTATAATAACTAATACCAGATACGAATAAAACCTAAATTATCTTATGATAACCAAAATGCAAATCCTACATTAACCCTAAACCCTAAAATTATCATATAATAATCAAAATACCTAAATTAACATATAACTAATCCCTAAATTAACATGTACATAAATTTTAAATTATAATTTATATAAGAGGGAGATGCATGGAATCTGACAGCGACAAAGGGAGATGCAGCGGCTGCAGTGCTGAATGGCGACGGCAGCAGTGCATTGCTGGACGGCAACGACGACAATGCGGTGTGGTGCAGTGATGGAAAACTGGCTGGTTTCCATGAGAGGGAGAGGTGGCGGTGAGAGACCGGGGCTGGAGCGGCGGCGGCGAGGACGGGTAGAAAGAGAAACGGAGAAGAGGGGTTTAGAGAAATAGGCTTTTTGAAATGAAGGGGGAGAGCATTCACGCTCTCAATTTTAGGGCTGATAATCGTCGGATTTACGTTTGGATAAATCCAACAGTAACTCCTTGCATGTTACCAAAATGCAACGTTTAACTAAATGAAAATCCGACGGTAAATCTGACGCTAAAGTTCACGCCTATTTCCTCCCATTTCTTGCCGAGTATTACCCATGAAATTACTATTGAAAAAGTTAATCCACTGATAACTATTTGACGTAACGAATTCTATCACAAAATCCTCCATAAATTCGTCGATATAAAGCCGACGGTAACTTGAGACGCTAAATCTGACGGTAAATTCAACACTACTTAGCGTATTTCTTGTAGTGAGAATGGATGAGAGGACAACGTGTGAGAAGAAGAGGACAAGGGAAAGGATGACATTTTTGCGGACTTGGAAGAAGAAAACTAACCCCTGACCATTTCGTGCTAGCACGCACGCTTATCGTGATAGGTCAGCGTTTTCGGTTCGAAATTGATAGAAAAACACTCACAAAAATCGTGTTGTATCACAAAAATATGGGATAGGGGTCGAAGTAAATTATTTTTTTTCGTGAAGAGTCGCGTTGTCATTCGAAAAAATAGATAGGAGCCGGATTGATAGTTCACTCATGAGTTTCTTTTGTTTTCATCTCTAAAATAAAAATAAATACAAAATAAATAAAAAGAAATAAGTTCAACAAAGAAAAAAAAAAAAGAAAAACTATCAATAAAATATTTCCTTCCTTCGCATGCTCATCCACATTCTCTTCGTCCTCTTTTTTATCTTGTTTTTATTAATCAGATTTAGATTAATACTAAAATTTTAATCTTTTTCTTTGATAGCTACTACAGAGTGTATCATTTTCGTTTTCTAATGAAGAGTTAAGATGCAGGCAACATCAAGGTTATCTTCATTATTTTCCCTCCTTTCTAGCTAGAAAAATTATATATAATAGTACAACATTATTAACTGACTCAATTAAAATCTATGAAGCATGGACATTTTGTTGAATTGTCATATCTGCGTATTGGACATATTTCGGATACGATATTTACTGATACTCGTCCGACACGCGTATCTATTGTGTCCAAACTGTGTTTCAATAAAAAATAAATTTTTTTTCTTCGGATACACTTAGACACATCTAAATACCATCACTTGTCAGCGTGTCCGGTCTTATTCTTAATATATATTCTTAAAATAAATTTAGATATAGTATATATTATTATTTATTAAAATAAAAAATATTTTAAATACTTGATATAATTAAAATAAGACATTGAAAATAATTTAAAAAATTAATTTATCATTACTAAAAAATACTTTATATTTTATATGTATGTGTGTCCTCGTGTCGTGTAAAATTTTAAAATTTGCGAGTCGGTGTGTCCGGTGTCGTGTCGTGTCCCGTGTCCGTGTCAGTGTCCGTGCATCATAGATTAAAATAGATAAGATGATAAATTAATAATGATTTTTAATTGGCTAAAAATTTTATTCAAACATAATTAATAGATAAAAATATTTTTTTATATGAAATATCCAAATATAAAATTATTTTTACTTTTGTATAGAGAATTGACAATTATGTAGCAATCTTGAATATAATGATTTAGATTAAGGAATGTATATTATTTATTTATTTTATTGTTTTACAAATTTCTGTGCTTTTATTATACCTTTCAATTCTAAAGATAGTGACATTTAATCTTATTTTAAATAATAATAAAATTATAATTTGTATATTTAATTTGATAATTATTTAAAATACAAAGATAAAAAAAGGTAGATAAATTAAATAAGAGATGTGAAAATGTGATGAATTGATTTAACAAACCATATATCCAAAACTATTATAGTCGTACTTTTATTCTTCAAGTATATAAAATTTAAAGTTTTCTTTATAATAAATTAAATCCTTACTTAAATTTTAGCCGAAAAATATAAAACTCCATTGGAAATACCACGAAATATTCTTCTTCTTAGATTTATATTTAAATTATCATCATTGTCTTTGATAGCTACTACAAAGAGTATATTTTTCTATTTATCTGTTGTTTTCGATATGAGAATCTTTATTTTTCGAGTAATTATCTAAATTAATTTGTAAAAATTTTAGAAGCAAAATATTTTAATGTTTAAAAAAAATTAAATATACAAAAATATTCTCAAAATTTTATTTTGACAGATAAATTAGTTTTCAATTTATTTTTTAACAAAATAATTATTCGTATCAATATCAAAAAATTTTAAAAACAGATATTTTAATCCTAAAAAATTTAATACACAGATTAATTTTTAATATTTTTTCATCAAACATAACAATTTTTCATCCAAAAAAATAAAATTATTATTATTATTATTATTATTATTATTATTATTATTATTATTATTATTATTATTATTATTATTATTATTATTATTATTATACAATAATATTATACTATAGTTTTTTTGTATTTTTTAGATAAAAATAATAATAAATTTATTCATTAGATTTTTATATATGTATTTATAATATAAAAAGTATATATATAGTCACTCAATAATAATAATAATAATAACTTTTAATAAAATTATTAGAGATTATTTGTAAGACCCGGTTAATTAACGGCTAATTAACCCATAAATGAGAATTTATTCTAGAAAGCCAAAAATGTTATTTTTATGGCTAAATGTGATAGAGGAGAGTGAGACGAGAATTTCGGTACCAATTTTATAGAAATCGGACCAAGATTGGACCGAACGGGCCAAACCGGGCCAACCGGACCCAAAGTGGGCCCTTGGCCCAACTAAACTAAACCAAAACCCTAGTTTTCAGCACTCTCTCTCCTCACAACACACTCAAACACGCTGAAATTGAAGAGAGGGGAGGAAGAACACTCTCTCAAGTTCTTTCTCTCACTTGATCTTCAAACCACCATAACTTTTGATCTAGAGCTCCGATCGCCGCTCCGTTTGCGGCCACGCGTTCACCGCGGAGAGCTCTACAAAACCCATACAATTAATCTTGAGGTAAGCCACGTTTTACTATTCGAAATTCCAGCCCTTGATTTCGAGTTTCATGAGCAAAAATGTTGAGATTTTGGGTTCTTTGATGTTATAGGACCCAACTCTCTTGAAGGAGAAGGTTAATCTTGTCTCCTTGAACCTTGGGTAAGGTAAGATATCTCAAACCCTAGTGAGAATGTTGAACTTGTGGTTGTGGGTATTGAGCTCTTGTGTTTTGGTATGGTGGTTGTGGCTTAGGTTGTGTATATGTGAATGTTGGAGCTTGATTGGTGATTTTGGAAAGCTTGGAAGAGGGTTTTGTGTGACAAAATCTGTTCTTGGAGGTGTTGAGACCTTGAGAGCTTGAGGAAAAGTGGTTTGGAAGTGCTCCGGTTGAGTTTGGGAAATCGGCTAAGGTATGGTTTTGGTTTCCCGTATCTAATATGTAATGTGGTAGGAAATACTTAGGCTAGAGGCCCTAAGATAGGCATTGAATTGTTGGTGTTGTTGAATGGTTGAAATATATGATGTGTTCATATATGTGATTATGAATATTGATGCCTTGATTGTGTGAAATATGAGAAATGCATGTTGTGATATATGCTTGATGGATGATTGAGGTTGAATTGATGGGTGGTACCATGTTGATGGTGAGTATGATGTTGATTATGTATAATGATGGTTAATTGGAAATGGTATTATTGGAAATTGGGATGAGGAAGGATGTATGACATGATATTGTGTTTGTCCTTTAGCCATTTGATTGAGAAGTGTTAAAATGGTTGGATGTGGTTTTGGAAACCTTGGTAAAGTGTCAATGTGTGAGTTGAGGATGGCTTGTTGTTGATTTTGGTACATTTTGAATGATTTCAAAGAGAAGGATTGAAATTGGCATGTTTGATTGATTTTGAAAAGAGTTGAAAGTGGCTTGTTTTGAAAATGGCACCTTGTGGTTTTGTATAAAAACATGGTTTTTGGGCATACTTTGACGGGACATAACTTGGACTACGGATCTTTGATTTGTGCCAAATCTGTTTAGAAATGAAATTGGATCCGGGATGTCCATGCCGTTCGAAGAACGAGTGAAAAACGATTTAAAATGAGGAAGTTATGTCCGTCGGAAGATTGGGGTTTGAATCTGTAAATTCTGCAGCTTTTAACTTAGAAAATTTTTAGCAGAATGACCCCTCGCGCGTAGGCGCACTTGGTACGTACGCGCCGTTCTTCGAGAAAGCGCCATCCACGCGTGCGCGTGGAGTGCACGTACGCGTGGACCTGTTCTCATCCCAAAGTTGATTTTTAAGTTTTAAAAGCCAAATTTCATACTTCTAAGCCTCCGATCTCACCACTTATGTCTTAAATCATTATGATATGCCTAGCATGAGAAAAAGGGCTAGTGAATGTGGTAACTTGCGAGTGAAGCAAGGGAAAAATGAATGATCATTGAGGATCAAAGATGATTATGTGAGATGCGGATAATGGCGGTGGAAGTGCTTGTTGTGCCATGGGCCGAAGGGCCATAATTGTTAATGAATTGGCTGGTTATGGATTTAACCGTGAGCCGGATGGCTAGATTATTGCCGTGTTACGGCGGAGCCATGTTTATGGCCAAGTATAAATGCATATATGATGTTGATTGAATTGTGAAGGTTTGCACTTCCACCATTGGAGATGAGGGTTTCCCTGGGTAGTAGCAATGGCTAGCCACCATGTGCTCCAGGTTGAGACTCAAAGCTCTTTTGACCCTATGTCGTAAGTGTGGCCGGGCACTGTGAAAGGCCCGGATGAGCTCGCCCCCATAAATATTCACCAGTGATGGTGATGGATAAATATTCACCAGTGAGGGTGATGGATATAGATCATGATTATGATCAAGTTTATGATGAGTATAACTCGAGTTGGGGATGCACGACAGAGGGACAGTCCAATGGCTAGCTACCAGGACTTGTCGGGTTGGCTCTATAACCGACAGATGATATCATCAGCCACTAGGGACAGGCATGCATCATAAGCATACTACATGAATTGTTTGAGATTGCCTATTTGACTGCATATTACTTGCTAATTGCCTAAATGCCTTATTTGTTCCTATTTGTAAATCTCTTGTCTGATATAACTGTGTTTGCTATATTATACTCCTGCTGGTTGTTGGGAGGTCTGAAGGAAGTAGAAAGGGAAGTATTAGTTAGACTGAAGGATCTTTAGTTAGTTGCCGCTTACGGTTTAGCTTGTTTATAAGCTTTGATATTTCCTGGAGGAAGTTCTAGGATTGCCTTCGGCTTTCCTCTATTATTATGTATTATATATGTGGAAGCCGTTACCGTACTGGGGACCTCTGGTTCTCACCCATGCGGATTTTGTGGTTTTCAGATGCAGGACGCGAGGCTTCTCGTTGAGGCATGCTGGGGACTTCGGGATTAGCGAAGATTCTTGTTCTCGGGACTCTATCTTGATTTATATATCTTGTTTAGATACTTTTATCTCCATTAAATAATACAAACTGTGATGACTCCTTCTAGAGGGGATTTTGGAGATTAGGTTTTCGGTATTTATGTCCCTTTGGGTTTTCCTTGGGGTTTTCCTTATTTTATTATATGTATATATTGCTATGCTCGAACCGGTTACCTTCGCAGCCGGATTTTGAGTCTTGATATTCCTGTTTTTGATACTCTTTATATATATGATCTTGCGTTAGCTTATCCTTTGCTCGTTGTGTTAGTGATCGGAGTGTTGCGCTTTCGAGTTGCGGTTTTTGTTTATCCCTTTTTCTACAAGGCTCCTAGTTATAATCAATCATTCATACTACTATACGTACTAAATTTTTGTTTTAGAGGTCGTAATACCTTGCCATCTCTGAATTATGACTTAAGCATAAGTCTCTGTATGGTAGGGTGTTACATTATGGTATCAGAGCAGTTCGTTCCTGTAGAGCCTGAGGAATGGACTGACTATGCTTCTGTGCATTCTCTGTATGTGTGTTATGTGCTGTTAGTATATCTACTTGATATAGTTAGCATAAACATTCATGAGCATGCATTTGGGACTTTGAAGCACTAAACTTCCGATATTGAGACTGATCAACTTAATATCGATTGTTTGGTGTGTATAGGAACCAGATGGCACCTCGTGGACGCGGTAGAGGCCGTGGGAGAGGACATACGAATGCTCGTGCGCCGGAGACTAATCCTAATGACCCGGTGAACTTTATGACTGCGTTGGAGAACATGGCTGCTGCTATGCAAGCCACTGCTGAGGCTCTTGGTCAACAGATGAACAACCATGGTAATGACGGAGGTGGAGTTCAGGGTCCGATGACACTGGCGAACTTTTTGAAGGTTAATCCACCGAAGTTCAAGGGAACTACTAGCCCGACTGAAGCCGATACGTGGTTTCAAGCCATGGAACGAGCACTGCAAGCGCAGTTGGTACCTGAAGGGCAGCGTGTAGAGTTCGCTACCTATTTGCTCACTGGGGAAGCGTCGCATTGGTGGCAAGGAATCCGACGCCTCCTGCAGCAGGGTGATGATTATATCACCTGGAATGTCTTCCAAGAGGAGTTCTATAAGAAGTACTTTCCGACTTCTGCTAGGACGGCCAAGGAGCTTGAATTGTTGCAGCTGAAGCAGGGTACTATGTCCGTATCTGAGTATACTGACAAGTTTGAGGAGCTGTTCAGATTCTCTCGTATGTGTCAAGGGACTCCGGTGGAATATGAGGAATGGAAGTGTGTTAAGTACGAAGGAGGACTCCGGAGCGATATTTTCAGTTCAGTGGGACTAATGGAGATTAGGACTTTCTCCGAGTTGGTGAACAAGTGTAGGGTTGCTGAAGAGTGTGTGAAGAGGGCAACCGCTGAGAAAGGAAGTCACAAAGGATCATTTCCGCCGAACCGAGGGAAGAGCTTTGCACCTAGAGGTCCGTCTTTTAAGAGGGGAGGTTCTTTTAGGAGGCCCAACAACAACAACTCCCAAGGGAAAAGGTTTGGGAAGCAGCCTCAGAATGATCAAGCTTGTACTAGGTGTGGGAGTCACCATCCGGGAGCACCATGCAAGGCCGGATGGGGTTTGTGCTACAATTGCGGAAAGGCGGGGCATAAAACCGCAAGTTGTCCGGAGAAGCAAAAGCAAGGTGCTGGGAAAGCACAACAGACTGGTCGGGTGTTCACCACCTCAGCTGTGGGTGCAGAGAGATCCGAGACACTCATTCGAGGTAACTGTGAAATGGCTGGTCAAACTTTAAATGCTTTATTTGATTCGGGAGCATCGCATTCATTTATTGCATTTGAGAAAGCCCATGAGTTAGGATTGAAGATCGTAACCTTAGGTTATGACCTAAAGGTATATAATGCTACCCATGAAGCCATGGTAACTAGGCTAGGATGCCCGAAAGTTTCGTTTAGGTTCAAGCAGCGTGATTTTGTCCATAATTTAATCTGCTTACCGATGATCGGTCTTGATCTTATTTTGGGATTGGACTGGTTATCTGAGAACCATGTCCTGCTTGATTGTTCTACAAAGTCGGTGTACTTTATGCCGGAAGATACAGAAGGGCCGGTCGTGGTGAATAATTATTACTTGAATTCGATGATGGTGAACTGTTCTGGAATCGAATGTCAGGGTATCCTGTTGTTAACCGCTGGTGTTTCGGGTGATGATCAAAAGTTGGATCAGATTCCGGTAGTGTGTGAGTTTCCGGAAGTGTTTCCCGATGATATTGAGGAATTTCCACCTAACCGAGAGGTCGAGTTTGCTATTGAGTTGGTGCCTGGGGCGGGACCAATCTCAAGTGCTCCTTATAGGATGTCACCGTTAGAGATGGCCGAGCTAAAGTCTCAGTTAGAGGAATTGTTGGGTAAGAACTTTATCCGACCAAGTGTTTTCCCGTGGGGTGCTCCAGTATTACTGGTAAAGAAGAAAGATGGAAGTATGCGGCTCTGTGTGGATTACAAGCAGTTGAACAAGGTCACCATAAAGAATAAATACCCATTGCCGAGGATTGATGATCTCATGGATCAATTACAAGGAGCTGGGGTTTTCTCCAAGATCGATTTGCGATCCGGTTATCACCAGATAAGGGTGAGGGGTGAGGATATCCCTAAGACTGCTTTCAGGACTCGTTATGGTCATTACGAGTACACTGTAATGTCCTTTGGGTTGACGAACGCTCCTGCAGTATTCATGGATTACATGAATAGAGTGTTCCGTCCGTTTCTGGATAAATTCGTGGTTGTCTTCATTGACGATATACTAATTTACTCCAAGACTGAAGAAGAGCATGCGGAGCACTTGCGGACCGTGTTGCAGATTTTAAAGGAGAAGAAACTCTATGTGAAACTGTCTAAGTGTGAGTTCTGGAAGAGTGAGGTGAAGTTTTTGGGTCACGTGGTGAGTAAGAAGGGAATAGCCGTAGATCCAACCAAGGTAGAAGCTGTGATGGATTGGAAGCAACCAACCACAGTAACTGAGATAAGGAGTTTTCTGGGTTTAGCTGGCTATTACCGAAGGTTCATCAAAGGCTTTTCGCAATTAGCTTTGCCGTTGACAAAGTTAACTCGCAAAGACACTCCGTTTGTTTGGACTCCTGAGTGCGAGGAGAGCTTTCAGGCATTGAAGAAAAAGTTGACTACTGCACCTGTGTTAGTGTTACCTGAGCCGAACGAGTCTTTTGAGGTGTACTGTGATGCATCGTTGAAGGGTCTAGGGTGCGTGCTAATGCAGCATCATAATGTGGTGGCGTATGCCTCACGACAGTTGAGACCTCATGAAGTTAGTTACCCTACGCACGATCTGGAACTCGCTGCGGTCGTATTTGCCTTGAAGGTGTGGAGGCATTATCTCTATGGGGTTAAGTTCCAAGTCTTTTCCGATCACAAGAGTTTGAAATACCTCTTTGATCAGAAAGAGCTTAATATGAGGCAAAGGAGGTGGATGGAATTATTGAAGGACTACGACTTTGAGTTGAATTACCATCCGGGAAAAGCGAATATAGTGGCGGATGCGTTAAGTCGGAAGTCGTTATATGCGTCTTGGATGATGCTTCAAGAGGAGAAGTTGCTCAAGGGATTCGAGAGTCTAAAAATTGGTGCTCGAGAAGTATCTGGAAACTTGTGTTTGAGCCGATTAGAAATCTCAAGTGACTTTAAGTCCGAACTCCTAAAGGCTCATGAAAATGATGAAGCATTATGGAAGGTGTTACCGGCTATCGAGCAAGGAAAACAGTGGAGAGTGTCGGAAGAAAAAGATGGGTTATGGAGATTCAAGGGTAGGATCATTGTGCCGGATGTTGGTACTTTGAGACAAGATATCTTAAGGGAGGCACACAAAAGTGGATTCTCCATTCACCCAGGAAGTACTAAGATGTACCATGATTTAAAGGCGATGTTTTGGTGGCCGGGTATGAAGAATGATGTGGCGGAATATGTTTCAAAGTGCTTAACTTGTCAAAAGGTAAAGATTGAACATCAAAGACCTTCCGGGATGTTGCAACCTTTAGAGGTTCCGCAATGGAAGTGGGAAAGTATTGCAATGGACTTTGTGTCGGGATTGCCAAGGACTAGGACTGGTTTTGATGCTATCTGGGTGATTGTGGACCGACTGACGAAGTCAGCTCACTTTTTGCCCATTCGGATGACTTATACCCTTGAGGAGCTAGCACGATTATACATAAAGGAGATTGTGAGACTTCATGGTGTACCTGCTACTATAATCTCTGATAGAGATCCTCGTTTCACTTTGAGGTTCTGGGGTGCATTTCAGAAAGCTTTTGGAACCCAATTAAGCTTGAGTACAGCTTACCATCCTCAAACAGATGGTCAATCCGAGAGGACGATCCAAACACTAGAGGATATGTTGAGAGCTTGTGTTTTGGACCAACCGGTGAGTTGGGATCGGTATATGCCATTAGTGGAGTTTGCATACAATAATAGTTACCATGCGAGCATCGGAATGGCTCCGTATGAGGCATTGTATGGGAGAAAATGTCAATCTCCGCTATGTAGGTATGAAGCTGGAGAAAAGGGCTTGTTGGGGCCGGAAATGATAGCTGAGACCACAGAACAAGTCAAGAAAATCCGAGATAGGATGCTTACAGCGCAGAGTCGCCAAAAGAGTTACGCCGATCAGAGGCGGAAGCCCTTGGAATTTGAGGCAGGAGATCATGTTTTCCTGAAGGTTACTCCGACCACAGGAGTAGGTAGAGCAATTAAAGCAAAGAAGTTGAATCCTCGATACATTGGTCCATTTCAGATCCTGGAGAGGATTGGACCAGTGGCATATCGGATGGCTCTACCACCTCATCTTTCGAACCTGCACGATGTGTTTCACGTATCGCAGCTTCGGAAGTACACTCCTGATGCTAGCCATGTGTTAGAACCTGAATCGGTTTAGTTAAGGGAAGATTTGACGCTTCCAGTGGCTCCAGTCAGAATTGATGATACTAGTATTAAACGATTGCGTGGAAAGGAGGTTTTATTAGTCAAAGTGGCTTGGAGTCGAGGCGGTGTTGAGGAACACACTTGGGAACTTGAGTCGGAGATGCGAACGGATTATCTGCGCTTATTCTCAGGTAATTGAATTTTGTGGGCAAAATTCCCAATTAGGTGGGTAGAATGTAAGACCCGGTTAATTAACGGCTAATTAACCCATAAATGAGAATTTATTCTAGAAAGCCAAAAATGTTATTTTTATGGCTAAATGTGATAGAGGAGAGTGAGACGAGAATTTCGGTACCAATTTTATAGAAATCGGACCAAGATTGGACCGAACGGGCCAAACCGGGCCAACCGGACCCAAAGTGGGCCCTTGGCCCAACTAAACTAAACCAAAACCCTAGTTTTCAGCACTCTCTCTCCTCACAACACACTCAAACACGCTGAAATTGAAGAGAGGGGAGGAAGAACACTCTCTCAAGTTCTTTCTCTCACTTGATCTTCAAACCACCATAACTTTTGATCTAGAGCTCCGATTGCCGCTCCGTTTGCGGCCACGCGTTCACCGCGGAGAGCTCTACAAAACCCATACAATTAATCTTGAGGTAAGCCACGTTTTACTGTTCGAAATTCCAGCCCTTGATTTCGAGTTTCATGAGCAAAAATGTTGAGATTTTGGGTTCTTTGATGTTATAGGACCCAACTCTCTTGAAGGAGAAGGTTAATCTTGTCTCCTTGAACCTTGGGTAAGGTAAGATATCTCAAACCCTAGTGAGAATGTTGAACTTGTGGTTGTGGGTATTGAGCTCTTGTGTTTTGGTATGGTGGTTGTGGCTTAGGTTGTTTATATGTGAATGTTGGAGCTTGATTGGTGATTTTGGAAAGCTTGGAAGAGGGTTTTATGTGACAAAATCTGTTCTTGGAGGTGTTGAGACCTTGAGAGCTTGAGGAAAAGTGGTTTGGAAGTGCTCCGGTTGAGTTTGGGAAATCGGCTAAGGTATGGTTTTGGTTTCCCGTATCTAATATGTAATGTGGTAGGAAATACTTAGGCTAGAGGCCCTAAGATAGGCATTGAATTGTTGGTGTTGTTGAATGGTTGAAATATATGATGTGTTCATATATGTGATTATGAATATTGATGCCTTGATTGTGTGAAATATGAGAAATGCATGTTGTGATATATGCTTGATGAATGATTGAGGTTGAATTGATGGGTGGTACCATGTTGATGGTGAGTATGATGTTGATTATGTATAATGATGGTTAATTGGAAATGGTATTATTGGAAATTGGGATGAGGAAGGATGTATGACATGATATTGTGTTTGTCCTTTAGCCATTTGATTGAGAAGTGTTAAAATGGTTGGATGTGGTTTTGGAAACCTTGGTAAAGTGTCAATGTGTGAGTTGAGGATGGCTTGTTGTTGATTTTGGTACATTTTGAATGATTTCAAAGAGAAGGATTGAAATTGGCATGTTTGATTGATTTTGAAAAGAGTTGAAAGTGGCTTGTTTTGAAAATGGCACCTTGTGGTTTTGTATAAAAACATGGTTTTTGGGCATACTTTGACGGGACATAACTTGGACTACGGATCTTTGATTTGTGCCAAATCTGTTTAGAAATGAAATTGGATCCGGGATGTTCATGCCGTTCGAAGAACGAGTGAAAAACGATTTAAAATGAGGAAGTTATGTCCGTCGGAAGATTGGGGTTTGAATCTGTAAATTCTGCAGCTTTTAACTTAGAAAATTTTTAGCAGAATGACCCCTCGCGCGTAGGCGCACTTGGTACGTACGCGCCGTTCTTCGAGAAAGCGCCATCCACGCGTGCGCGTGGAGTGCACGTACGTGTGGACCTGTTCTCATCCCAAAGTTGATTTTTGAGTTTTAAAAGCCAAATTTCATACTTCTAAGCCTCCGATCTCACCACTTATGTCTTAAATCATTATGATATGCCTAGCATGAGAAAAAGGGCTAGTGAATGTGGTAACTTGCGAGTGAAGCAAGGGAAAAATGAATGATCATTGAGGATCAAAGATGATTATGTGAGATGCGGATAATGGCGGTGGAAGTGCTTGTTGTGCCATGGGCCGAAGGGCCATAATTGTTAATGAATTGGCTGGTTATGGATTTAACCGTGAGCCGGATGGCTAGATTATTGCCGTGTTACGGCGGAGCCATGTTTATGGCCAAGTATAAATGCATATATGATGTTGATTGAATTGTGAAGGTTTGCACTTCCACCATTGGAGATGAGGGTTTCCCTGGGTAGTAGCAATGGCTAGCCACCATGTGCTCCAGGTTGAGACTCGAAGCTCTTTTGACCCTATGTCGTAAGTGTGGCCGGGCACTGTGAAAGGCCCGGATGAGCTCGCCCCCATAAATATTCACCAGTGATGGTGATGGATAAATATTCACCAGTGAGGGTGATGGATATGGATCATGATTATGATCAAGTTTATGATGAGTATAACTCGAGTTGGGGATGCACGACAGAGGGACAGTCCAATGGCTAGCTACCAGGACTTGTCGGGTTGGCTCTATAACCGACAGATGATATCATCAGCCACTAGGGACAGGCATGCATCATAAGCATACTACATGAATTGTTTGAGATTGCCTATTTGACTGCATATTACTTGCTAATTGCCTAAATGCCTTATTTGTTCCTATTTGTAAATCTCTTGTCTGATATAACTGTGTTTGCTATATTATACTCCTGCTGGTTGTTGGGAGGTCTGAAGGAAGTAGAAAGGGAAGTATTAGTTAGACTGAAGGATCTTTAGTTAGTTGCCGCTTACGGTTTAGCTTGTTTATAAGCTTTGATATTTCCTGGAGGAAGTTCTAGGATTGCCTTCGGCTTTCCTCTATTATTATGTATTATATATGTGGAAGCCGTTACCGTACTGGGGACCTCTGGTTCTCACCCATGCGGATTTTGTGGTTTTCAGATGCAGGACGCGAGGCTTCTCGTTGAGGCATGCTGGGGACTTCGGGATTAGCGAAGATTCTTGTTCTCGGGACTCTATCTTGATTTATATATCTTGTTTAGATACTTTTATCTCCATTAAATAATACAAACTGTGATGACTCCTTCTAGAGGGGATTTTGGAGATTAGGTTTTCGGTATTTATGTCCCTTTGGGTTTTCCTTGGGGTTTTCCTTATTTTATTATATGTATATATTGCTATGCTCGAACCGGTTACCTTCGCAGCCGGATTTTGAGTCTTGATATTCCTGTTTTTGATACTCTTTATATATATGATCTTGCGTTAGCTTATCCTTTGCTCGTTGTGTTAGTGATCGGAGTGTTGCGCTTTCGAGTTGCAGTTTTTGTTTATCCCTTTTTCTACAAGGCTCCTAGTTATAATCAATCATTCATACTACTATACGTACTAAATTTTTGTTTTAGAGGTCGTAATACCTTGCCATCTCTGAATTATGACTTAAGCATAAGTCTCTGTATGGTAGGGTGTTACATTATTCAACAAGAAATTAAAAATTGAAACTATTTGATATTTTTGTATTTAATATAATCAAAAGATGTCTTATTTAAAAAAAATATTTGTATTAAAAACAAAAGTCCCGCTACACATCCAAGCAATTTTACATCTAAGTTTGTCCAATTCATTTAATTTACGTTTGCGAGGCTTCGTCTTCTTCTTCTTCTTTCTCTTGCTCCTCCTCATACTTCTTCTTCTTCTCTTTCTCATTTTTCTACTTCGTCTTTTTTATTATCCTCATGGTCACCACCACACCACCACATCCATCTCCTCCTCCTCTTTCTTTTTTATTTAAATTTTTTTTATCTCCTCCTTCCTTTTCTTCTTCCTCCTCTATCATCATTATTATCATCACCAATAACACCAACATTTTGCTAACACTTTATTGATTCTGATTCTATGTGGTAATCGAATGAACCGAAAATATTATTAAAACAAAATCATTGTATATTACCAAATGAACCAAAAATGGTTCATTATATAAATTCGAATTCAGAAACACTTGCTTCTCGAATAAACCGAAAATATTGTCAAAACAAAACTATTGTATAATACTAAATGAACCGAAAATTGACCATTATATAAATTTAAATTCGATGATAACGATAATGACGATACGTATTAGAAGAAGACAATACCGATGACAATGATGATGATGATGATGGAAGAGAATGATGAAAAGGAAAGAGGAGACGAAATTCCAATAGGAGGAGGAGGAGCGAGGAAGAGGAAGAGGTGTTGTTGGTGACGACGGTAACGAAATTGAAAAATAATAAAAAAGAGGAAAAGAAGAAGACGTAGCATCCGCAATAAAGAAGAAGAAGAAGTGTGAATTAAACGCAGGGGGAACGGGAACTTAGATATAAAATTACTTGGATGTGGAGAATTACTCTAAAAAACGTTTTAATTTAGATTTCAAAGCATCATTATACACCTTACTTGTTTCTAACGAAAAAAAGTGTATTAATATGTTAGTGTCATCATCCACATATACAAAACTACGTTAATAATAATGAAGGTTGACATATAGTAAAAGTAAAATAGATAAAAATTGTTATATCTGATAGATAAAAATATTAAAAATTGATCTGTGTATCAATTTTTTTAAAGACTAAAATATTCGTTTTTAAAATTTTTGGAGACTAATTTAAATAATTATTCTATTAAAAAATAAATTAAAAACTGATTTATTTGTCAACTTTAAAATTTAATCTGTATATTAATTTTTTTAAAAATTAAAATATTTATTTTTTAAATTATCGAAAACTAATTTAAATAATTACTCTTATGGTTTTTTTCCTCTTTTCTAGGTAAAAAATTTTATATATTACCCCATTAATAACTGAGTCAATTAAGTATAATAGACAGGATGATAAATTGATAGTAATTTTCAATTGGCTAGAGAAATGTTGGGTATATGGGAACCCTGCTGCGGTATTAATTTCTTGGATCACATAATGGGAGTAGTGTAAATTGACTTAATATTATAGGAAGACTTACAAGTCTTCCACTGAACTACTTGCATGGAACATTAATGTTCCATCCACTTGTTCGGTAAACTAATTTATTAGTAATAAAAAAACCTACGTGAAAAGATCATGTTAAGCTTGATCAATAAACTTTTGGCCACCTGTGCAGAGAGGGTCGTTAGCCAAGCCAAGTGCTAAGAGAGTGATGAATGTGATGAGGGTTTTGGGGACGAACGATAGATACACTTATACAATGAATTATTAAATAATATAATAAATTTGACTAAATTATTATTTAATTGTTATTATATATGAAAACATAAGTTTTTATTTTTCTGTATGTAGTTTACTCATTACATGTGTGGTTAGTAATAAATATATATATAATGCTTTTTGATTAATATATTATATTATATTTTAATATATATTTTATAAAAATAATTAATTTAATGGCAAATTTTTTATATTCACCTAATATAATTATTTATATTAAAGAGTATGTATTATTTAATTATTTTATTATTCTACAAATTAATCATTTTCGTTGTGTCTTCTAAAATCAGTAATAACATCTAATCTTACAGTAAATCATACTAAAATTATAATTTTACTCTTAGTAGATTTTTTATAAATAAATAAATTTTACACTTTCATTCTAAATAAATAATGTAATGTGATTAGAATGAAAGTAATGTGATTAAGTGTAATTTTCTTAGATGTGATTAAAAAATAATTGAATACTATATACAGTAAAAAAATAATATTATTGAAAGATAAAATTAAAATTTATTTCTATGTATCATTTTTATCCCCAGCGTTTTCATCTTATTTAAGTTCCTAACATTTCAAAATCGTCTCAATTTTGTCCCACTGTTAATTCTGTTAACGGATTCCTAACGGCGGAATAATATTGAGTCAATTTTGAAACGTTAGGGACTTAAATAGGATGATTGAAACGTTAGGGACAACTTTGGAACTTACCCCAAACGATAGAGACAAAAACGATATTTTATCCTTATTTTTATCATTATTTAATTATTAATTTAATTTTTTTAGTTTAATAATTTAATAATATATTTTATTTTATATTTTTAAATATTAATAATTAACTGATAACTAAAAATAATAAATTTTAATAATATTATAATATTTTTCATATAAAAATTGCATTTTCAGGACAAAAAATTAGTCATTATCAATAAATATTTTCTTCGTACGCTTCTCCACATCTTATTCTTCTTCTGTTAACTTTTATTAATCAGATTTACATTTACGTTTAAATTATCATTTTTTTTAACAAATTTAAAATATCATCTTCGTCATGTGTATGACGACAAGCATATCTTTAAATGATTAGTTCTTGATTCTTTGACAGCTAATACAAAGAGAGTCTAATTTCAGCACAGAAATTGAATATATGAATCATGCTCCCACTTAATTTTCTTCTATTGTTCTCGATCTGAGATGCAAGCAACACTAACGTTGTATTTATTATTTTCTCCCTCCTGTCTAGCTAGTCAATTTGTATATAATATTACAGAGAAAGTATATGGGGAACAATAAATTTAGTGTACAATATGTACAATAGGAATAAAAAAAAAATTAAGATCATATGATTAATTAATTAATTAATTTAAAATTTAAAATTTAAAAAATTAAAATTAATATTTAAATGTATTCATATTATTATTTTTAATCTTACTATAACCTCCAATTCACGTTTTCGCCATCATCGTGATCATGTTTTCCGGCGCCCGCTCCTATTCACGGTCACAGTACTACCGCCGTTGCTGTTCAGGAGTCTAGCGCCACTGTAGCTGTTTCTGTTTTGCTACCACGTTCTCCCGCTGCTGTTGCCGCTACTGTTCACAAGCTCTGAACTGCTGCTATTGTTAATCTGTTAGGGGGGAGGATGCCGCTGCTAAAGGCTAATGAATAGGGAATTGATTGAGTCAAGGAAATTGTTGGAAACCGATATGGAATGTTCAAATGGAGAAATGGGATCTTTTGCACCATCTTCATGTACTCATGATACATATGGTACGGACGTCAATATTGTTATCCGTTGCCGTCCAGTTTTTCCGTGAACGTCCGATCGCATTGCACCAGCCCCGAATAGCCTCTTTCGCGCTGCCCACCCACTGCCGGCCATGCAGCCTTCCTCGCAGCCAGTTTAATTATGGTTACTCTTCTGTTCATTCATCTTCTTTTTCTTCTTCTATTTTAATGGTCAGTTTAGGATGGTTATTTTAGTAGGTATGCGGATGATTATTTTAATTCTTATATGGATGATTATTTTGATTGGATTGGATTTAGTTATATATAATTAAAATATGTTAGATGTTTAATTCATTAGGTATGTGGATGATAATATCCTTAAGTGGATGGTTATTTTTACTATGGATGAAGTGGGATGATTATTGATGAAGGTGGAGATGGCAATCGGTTGAGAAAGAAAAAGGTATTGAAGTGAAATGTTTTGGTAAATTAGGATTTGAGATGGTTATTTTTTTAAAATAATTAACTGAATTTTTTGAAAATTTAAAATTAAAAGATTTGAAATTTAAAATTTAATGTAAAATAATTGAACAAAAATTTTTAAATTTCAGATAATCTGTAGAGTAATTTTATTATTTATCTCTATTAGACTAAATAACCAATTTATTATCTACATTGTCAAAATTTTTTATTGTTTCTCTAACAGGATTCAATATTATATTCTATTACATTGCTTCGGTCAATAATACACATGCACATGAAGTTTAACACATGCATGCAATGCACAATATGATGTAACCCTTTTGCGCATAAATATGCCGATAAACATATCATTGGGGTTAAAGTACTTTTTCATAAATCATTTTATGAGGAAATATGAAATCTTTACCTCTGCAATGATTTACTTGTTAACACGGGTAAAAAAGTTACTTAAAAATGGTTGAAGGTGAATAGATTTTGGGAACAAATTTTAAATATATATATATATTTAATCGGTAACAATTTACAAAAAATAAAAAAGAAATCAATGTGAACAAATTTCGTTTGTAACAGTTTCAATAAAATATTTTTAAATTATATTAATGTTAAAATCTCGAATTCTTTTTTTGGTTTGTCGCTGGCCAATGGGTTGTTGTATGTATAAAACAGGATTCGAATTCTCCAACACTTGCTTAAGCAGACGAGTAAACTGACCAATCGACCAATTTAAGTTGGTTAAAATCTTGAATTTTAAATAAACTAGTGTATGTTCCCGTACACTATAAGGGATAATTAATAAAAATATATAAATTTTTTTATTAAAAGAGATTAAACAAAAAATATATATAATAATTATTACTATAAATATTTTACAAAGTTATAATTAAAATCAAAGTTTAATTATTTTTAATGTTAAAAATATTAAAAATAATTAGTATTTGTCTTAACTGATTTGGATTGATTGAGTGGTCATCTCACTCGTCTACCTAAGTAAGTATTAGAGTTTCGAATCCCACCTTGTGTATGTAACAACTCATTGGCTAGCGGCAGACCCTCAATAAATATTAGTTCTCGACCTGCCGAGTTGGAAAATACAGTGAAAGAAAATAGTATTTGTCTTGAAAGTAGAACAATTCTCATTGATGATAGCAATACTTATGGAGATTTGTCTTTGTTGAAATTTAACTGTGATAGTTTTATTTATTGGTATCATATTCATTCAGGAAGTCAAACAATATAATTAACGTTGTTACTGAATCAAATTTTATATTTTATGATATAATTTTTAAGCTTCTAAACTTATAAACTTATGTCATTACAAAAGCTATTAGATTGATTAATATTTTTTGGTAATATTACCAAAATACCATAGTTGAGTATATTAATTTGTGTAAAAAGAGACTATAATAACTTTTGTTATTCAATATATAATTTATTCTATCTATTGAAAAATGAATTATTATTCCTAGATTGGAATATATTTTTTCTTCATTTTTATATTATTTTATTTGACAATAATTGCCATTAAAAAAAATGAATAACTACACTATTTTATAATTTATTTCAAAATTAATTCTGATTAGTGAAAAAAATTCAAAATATTTTCTTACGCAAATTTAAATTTAAATTTGAATTCAGAATTGATTAACAACTCACCTTTTTTAAAATTTTAATAACAAAAATAAAATTAGTTAGCTGCAAAATATTCAACATTTAATAATTTTAATCATTTAAATTTTAATTACTAAAAATTGATTTAGAAATTAATTATAACTTAATAATTGATAATACACACACACATATATATATATATATATATATATATATATATATATATATATATATATATATTATACAAATAATAATATTTAATATATCATTTAATTTTTTTAATAGAATTAATATATAATTTATTGAGGATTAATTTATTGTCTAAATTTTTTTTATAAACTTTGTAGTATGTGAAAATAGTGATCTTATTTTTTATTATTATTTAAAAAATTATTCATAATTTTTTATTATGTAATTAATTTAATTAATAATTTTTATTATTATTTTTCTACCAAAAAAATCATGTTTATATTATTTGTATATTTTTTTAATACTAATAAATATGTAGGTATTTGTACTATTGTATTTATTGTTTTAGATAATGGTTTAAGTTATTTATTTCATATGTTAAATAATATAAATTATATTTTATATATTAAATTCATCAATTTATCCATATTAAGAGGAGAAAAATTATACAATAGATCGTATATTATAAAGATTAGTTAATTTACATATAAATTATCTTTAGAAAAAATAAAAAAATAATTTCTCACATATAATAATCTTTGATATATGTAGTGTCATGTATATATCAGGATGATCTATTTTAATTATGTGAGTAATTATTATTATTCACTTTTTTAATAAGATAGTGAATAATATTTAAAATAAAAAAAGATAATTAGAATTTTTTTTAGTTTGATTATAAATCTATTGTAAGTATACCTAACTTTTATATATACTAAATATAATCATATTTAATAGTATAGTATTTATTATAGTAATGACTCAAAATATTAAGTCAAGTAAGTAAGATTAACTTAGGTCTATTGTTAGGATCCTAAATCCAAATTAGGTTCATTGTCTTAAAACCCGATGCAGATAAAGTTCACGTGTCCTATCTCAAATCGGCTCAAATTGAATTTTCGTTGTTAGTTAGATATAGTATAGATACTCATGTGGGAACCGCAGCAGACTCCTTTTCCCGTCTTTCTCTTGCGTTTAAAAAAAAAATTCTCCCGTTTGCTCTCCATCTTCGTCGCAAGTTCCCCTATTTAATTATCCCCTTAGCAAATGCAAATACCCACGATTATTTATGGATATTAATATATTCATTATAAAAAATAATATTTAAAAAAATACAAAAATATATTCCAACTTAATAACATAATATAATATTTTAGAGCGAGATTGAGCGACATAATGACGAACTTAAGAGGCAGAGAAAGTGAGTTAGAGAAAGAGTAGATACAAAATTAAGACTAAGGATGAGTCTAGAAAAAAAAAGGGTTTAAATTATGGAGACAAAAATTAGGATTACCAATTTAAGAAATGAATATATATATATATATATATATATATATATATATATATATATAAGAATAAATCAGTAATTTATATTCACGTGGATTTAACGGGTCCCTCGAAGAGGGTACCTATGTCCCCATCTCAGTCTATTTCACGTGGACAGATCTTCACCTGTGCAAATGTTACTGATCCCCATTTAGTCTCAAATTGGCTAGTCTTTTTTATCATTTTAATTGCTAGCATTTGTTGGTTCGTGACGTAAAACTACTCTAGTCACTTAGTAAATTTCTAGATAACCAAAATTCAAGCTATATAATTCTCATAAAATAGTAACACCCTTAAAAACTATTAATCAAAAAATATATAAAACAAAATCATAAAAAATTTTGGCAAAATAAAAAATTACAAAGATTATAAGGGAAGTACAAAAAAAAAGTATAAAATATATTCTAATTATATATATATAAAATAATAGGTAAAAAATTTAAACTAAATTCATTTATTTTTATTTTTTTATTCATTATTTATTAAATAATTTAATATTTTTTTTGGTCAAATCAAATAATTAGTTTAATTAATTATTTTATACTTAATATTATTTATTTAGTAGTATAACTGAAACATATTGAAATATCAGAATAAAACTAAAACTAAATATTAAGGATAAAATTAAAAAAATTATATTTACTATTTTATAATTTTTTTAAATAAAAATAGAAAATAATATATTTATAATAAATAAAATTATTATTAAAAATTGAATATCTAGATAAAACAAAAATAAATTATAACTTGTAAAAATAATTTATAAGATTTATTACAAAATATTAAAATGTATGAACCGTCGTGATGTCACTAACACAAATACAAATTATACAATATAAACAAATGTATGAAAGTAGAAATAAAATCTTCAAACTCAATCAATGTAATAATAAATAAAAATTTTGTTATTTATAAACTAAATATAAAAAAATATAATAAAATACAATAATAA